>NW_017972282.1:191174-215246 GCF_001876935.1 Asparagus officinalis
CCTAGACCACCAGCCTCAATCATTGAAACCTCAATCAATTCCTCAAATCTTTGTCGTGCACAAATCCTTATTAAATGTCATCGAATGTATAGAATTCAGCATATGGTGCGCACATCCTCAACCAAAATCATGGCGGTGTTGAGCTGGATACCTCAGGTGATCGCCTGAATAATAATATTAGAGTCCCCTTCAACCCACAACTTTCCTTCAGGTAATATTGAGAGTAAATCCCACCTAGTCTCTTCCGTAATCCTTTCAATTCTGGGATGATGATAGTAGTTGTACCGAGGTATATGCCTTTTCCTAGTACTAAATTTACAACAAAAACAGCGGCCGCCTCACCCAATTGTACATCAAATGGCCCAGATGTCAAGTGGAAGATTTACGAGCGAGCTTCTTCGCACTGCTCAATTTCAAAACTCTCAGTTTTTTTTTTGGAATTTTATAAGCAATTTTAGTGGCTGCTTTTTATTATGCTGGGGATCCTTTGGATCAATAGTAAGAATCTTATGCTGAAATAATTAGAATCTTAGCTTGAATAAAGAGAATTTTATGTTTGATGTAGTAGTGCCTAGCTCATCATGTGTTTGATATAATGCCTAGCTCATGTTTAATGTAATGCTTTTCTTTCCTCCGTTTCTGAAAAATATTTATTATCATCATTGGCCGTTCTTATTAAAGGAAATTAAGGTTGTTTCTAATCTTATATTTGATCTCATGCCTAGCACATCTCTCGTGGGTTCAGTTTGTTCTTCTTAGGGGCTGTTTGGTTCGTTTTTTAACTCTATGGAAAAGTTTTACACCGCCTCCACATCAGATATTTCGTGGCCACGTAGGATATAAGCTTTCCGTCGGTTTTTTTCCCATTTTTGGTTCGCTAGGGTTGAAGAAGGGAAACTCGGTGAAAATCGCCGACACATCAGATTTTTTTCTCTCCCCCAATTCCTTCCTCAACCTCGTGAAATCGACGAAAACTGTAGCCACGTCGGCTTTTTGCCATATAAACAAAAGTTTTCCTTTTTTTCCATGCGAACCAAACACAAGAAAAATAAATACATTGCTTTCCCATTATATTTTTGTGCGAACCAAAGCGAAACAATCTATTTCTTGGAAAAGTTTGGAAAACTCAAAACTTGTGTTTTTGTACATGGAAATACATTTTCCTATATCTAGGAAACGAACCAAACAGCCCCTTAATATAGTGTTATTTGCAGTTTCATACACCAAGTATCCAAAATTTTACTGTTTCTTAACTTTGATGCCATGAAGTTCCACATTTACGATTTGATACCCTGAAGTGTGAAAAGTTCGACGCTAATATGTCCAAGAATATTGTGAACAGTGTGCGCGAGATACTATTTGGTGTCTCGACACTGTGCACCCGATACACCAAATGGTGTCTCGCCACTGTCCACCCGATACGCCCTAAGGTGTCTCGGGTGAACAGTTCAACGGGTTTTCGGGCTTTTTCAGATCCATTTTTTGGCCCATTTCCTTGATATAAATAGGAACTTCGTTCCTAGGGTTTAAAAGAGAAAAAGAGGGTTTTGCCGGCGGCAAAAGAGAGTTTTTCAGATCTAAAAGATGAGATCTTTATGAGAGAAAAAATTTAAGTGCTTGGAGAGATTTTACAAGAAAGAGGTCATCTTCTCTTGGGTAAAAATCAAAACATCATATTTGGGACGAGCTTGTGGGTTGTACAAGTCGTCGGTGTTCTCCATCATAGTGGAATCTCCCTTCAGCCCTCCCCGTGGACGTAGGCAAATTTGCCGAACCACGTAAATCTCGTGTCTCACTTGGAGTATTGTTTTCTATGTATTGGCTATTGTTTGTGTTTGGTTCTCTCGATATTCACATCTTGATTTGATATCGGATAGAGTGTTTATCTCACCTTGCTGAGATATCCACTTTCTGTTCTTGTTTCATATCGAAATAGGAATATTGAGGCTGGCTTGAGTTTTTGTAAAACAAAAGCCAGAACTTTCTCTCGAGGTAATTTGCTTCCGCTGCGGTGAGGTGGGCGTGTCGGCCCCCAACAAATATCAACATAGAAAAGCGAATGAAACACACATTTGAGGAAAGTGAAACGAAGTCACGGATTTGGGGCATAAAACTATCAATTAATGTCAACTAGAAAACTTAGGGGTATTAAATTATTAAAATATAATTTTGGGGAATCTAAATTTAGCAAGGGTGAAACTTTGGGGTATTAAAGTGCAATATGATAAATCTTTGTTGCTCTTCAGTTTATTAACGAGATCATTTTGAAAGAAATTAAAGGCCTTGGTAATTTCATTCATTGCAACTGGGGCGGGCATAGAGATGAACAGTTGGGGAACAACTAAAAGAGTTTACCGAGAACACTCAGAGAAGAATAGAGTTCTTTTTATTTAAAATACGAATTGATTAATGAGTGCTCAATCAGAACGTCAATCAGAACGCACGTGCAGCGCATCAAGCCCTGAATCCCTAATGTGTGCTCGGTTTATCGCCCTATAACCAAACCAACTTACAATTTTATGTGACTAAGGCTCCAAGTCAATGATAACAATAATGAATATAAAGGATTTGTGGAAAGCAATTTTTTGCCTCTGAAAAAACTATAACCTCAACTGCTTTCAACACTGAGTAACTTGAGTTTGGTGATCCTGGACAACAGAAGCACTAAACTAGTATTGTGTAGTACCTTCGTCAGCAGAATCACTTAGGTGGCTGTGGAAAAAAAGAAAAAAGACGAAAGAGAAAAGAGAAAAAAGAAAAAGAAAAAGAAAACATGCACTTAGATCGAACTTGAAGTCTAATCTTCCTCATTTCCTGGATGAAAGTTTGCTGGCAAACAGAAATCGCTGGTAAAATTATAGCGGGCGAATGAAGGTTGTCATGAGAAGGGATAGAGAGTAGAACTCAATATGTTATTCTTTGTAATATCTGGGCTTAACCTTTATGTATCCACTTCCTGTGAAAAAACATTAGTTCTTACTCATCATTAATCATTCATGGCCCCTGTGCCATGTGAGGACCAATTTCGAGACCAATATTTACAGAATCATAAACTAGTATAGTATAGTACCTTCGAAATAGTTTACTTAAGAGTTAGAGTTAGCATATATGCATTATCATTGTGGTGCTCTCTTGTATGTAAGAGTTGTCTTGGCAGAGCTATGCCGGGATAAAACAAAGACTTACCTAGCAGCCTTGACCAAAGTTTAACTTTGTAACGTAGTAGATGTTGGAGTATGTGTTAAAATCTGGAATAAAACTGATTAAAGTTGATGTGCTGTAATTTAAACTTTTCAAGTTTATCTACTTTGCGTGTGAAACGTTGTGTTGAAAAAAAAATTTTGCCTACTCCGGTGCAAGGATCCCAAGGACAAACTGCTTCTAGGAACAGTAGCACAATACAGTGGTGTGCACCAACAAGGTATTGTCAAGATCTCCTTGATCTCTTAACACCTTTCGGTCAAGGAAAAGATATTCGCGATCTCTTAAACCTTTCGGTTTCAAGGAAAATTCCTTCGGGCACAGGCTCTACAGCAGCAGCACAAAAAGCTCAGTCTGTTTTTCTCTCGTATTTTTAAGAGTTTCCCCAAGGGGTGCTATTTATAGGCCTCTAAGGTCATCTCAAGAATCACATACAATCAATGTGACTGTTTGAAATTATAATGACAATTATGATTGTAATATCAATTGATTTAAATGTTGTTGTAACTGCTACATGTAGTAACGCCTGAAGGCGAGACAATCAATGGACGCGTTACTACGCAACACGAGGGTCGCGTCTCAGCAAATCAGACGAACATCGTCGAACGGGCGAACCTCGTCGAACAGAGGAGCGTCGTCTGATCTTGTGAATCAGACGAACCTCATCAATAAGACGAACCTTGTCAAACAGGTGAACCTCGTCAACCAAACGAGTTTCGTCAAATTGATGAACCTTGACAAATAGAGGAGCTTCATCTGATCTCGAGAACGCTAGGATGGCACCCTTGCATGAACGCGAAGCTCGTCCACATGTTGCAAATGGGATGCTCACCAGCATCTTGCGAGGCAGCCATAGTGGCGCCAAAGGGTGCTACCTAACCTCGATGCCTCTGTGCGAAGTGCAAAGTGCACCTTACAAAGCACCACTTAGCGCCTCAGCCCGATTAGCCCTGATCCTGGCCCATTGGTCCACGGTCTACGGCCCACGACCCATTGGTCCATTATCCACTGTCCATGGCCCATGAGCCCATAGCCCATGGCTCACGGTCCACGAGCCCATGGCCCATGGCCCACGACCCACGGCCCACGGCCTACGGCCCACTAGAACTTATGAGGTATTAATTAAAACAAAATAATTCTCGACTTGCCGTTGACAAACATCAAACAGAGGACCTTTTGAAACACCAAAACTTTTACTTTTCACTAGGCTACTAAGGATTTATGAAAAATACTAATAGTTAAAATTTATATAGTTTAAAAACTCATTTTGGAAAGCTGTTTTGACGAAAAAAATCTAACAATCCCCCACAAGTTTTTAAACTAGTGTTGTGTAACGGTGTCGTTGTTTCAATCGTTGTGCATAAGGTAGATTTCGCAAGGACTTGAATTCCCCTTAGACCAACTGAATAAAAGATAGGTGCATGATGTCGCAGAAACTTGAACCAACACATGTCGTAAATCTAGCGATCACACAAGATCAAACTCATCTGTGGTAGTTTTTACTTTGAACTACACTTGCCTTTGTATTTTCCTTTGCCTTGTACATTTATGGCCCTGTGCATGTCCTGGTTTCTGCTAGGGCTCTATGTATCCAGAAGATATCATAGGAGACGACCAAATCTCCACCCATCCATAGGTGAGTTCTTTAGGCATGTTTCCTATCAAACATCCCACATCTGAAATGCTTTGAACTCATTAAGGCTTAAGAGTCATCCTCTCTCAAGATAGGATTCTAGGTGAGTCCTTTAGGTGTGTTTCCTATCTAGCACCCCATATCTGAAATGCTTTAGACTCATTAAGGCTTAACAACCAACCCCTTTACATAATAGGATCATCGGTGAGTCCTTTAGACATGTTACCTATCAACAACCCGCATCTAAAATGCTTTGAACTCATTAACGCTTAATACCCATCCACTTTACAATGATAGCAATTCACCTGTAAATCTTGCTTGACTTTTGAACCAATCATCTTGTCATTAGTAGCGTAAGCTTTGAACTAATAACTTGATGTAATTGGTGAGTATTTGTAAAACTCACCAAACTTTACAAATCTTACTTGACTTTTGAACCAGTTATCTTATTATTAGTAGCGTAAGCTTTGAACTAATAATTTGATGAATATGGTAAGTATTTATAAGACTCATAAAACTTTGAGACCCATTCTAGCAGATGTCCTTTTGACTATTTTCTTTTTTTAGACCTTTAGTCAAAAGATCAGCCACATTCTCTGAAGACCGTACGTCAATCACAGAGATGACTCCTTGGCAAATGAGTTCTCTCAAATAGCCATCCTTCAGACAAATGGTCTGATTCTTTCCATTGAACATCGAGTTCGCTGTCATAGCACTCGACGCCTGATTATCACAATAGATAGTAATTGTGTCTTGCAATTCTGTCAATGGAAGGTCTTGGAGAAAACATTTGAGCCACTTAGATTCATGGTCTGCTTCTTAGACTTCCATGAAACAACAGCTCTACCCATGGTGAAGACAAAACCTCCAGTAGATCTGCACTCATCTGGTTCTGAGCACCAGCTCTTATCTGAATAACCTTCGATTATAGCCGGATATCCAGTGTAGAATAGGCTTAGACCTGTAGTTTCTTTCAAGTATCTCATTAATCTTTGAACAACATTCCAATGAAGCTTTTCAGGATTACTTGTGAACTTACTAAGCATTTCCTACAGTGAATGTTATGTCTGGCCTTGTGCAGCTCATCGCGTACATAAGACTCCCAATAATCTTTGAGTACATTAGTTGATTTACTGGTCTTCTAGTGTTTGGTCGAAGCTTCTTGCTATAATCATACGACACTGACAGTTCTGACAGGTCGTAGTAGCCATACTTTCTTAGCGTGCTTTCGACTTAATGAGATTGGGTCAATCCAGTACCCTCTTTAGAGTATATGATTTTGATTCTGAAAATCACGTCTACAGTTCTAAGGTCCTTTATGCTGAACTGTGCCGAGACAAATTTCTTACTAGATGTTACTATCTCCAAATCAATCACGATAATGAGCACATCATCCTTATAGAGGCAGATAATCACCACCTTTCTTTCATCACCCTTGTTGTATAGGCACTTGTAAGATTCACTGACTTAATACCCATTATTGTGAACAACCCCATCGAACTTCTTATGCTAGAGTTTCAGTGTCTGCTTAAGTCCATATAGAGACTTAACAAGTTTACAAACTTTACTAGTTGGAGCATCAAGTACTTCTGGTTTTTCTATATAGATCTTTTCTGTGAGATCTCCATTGAGAAAGGTAGTTTTTACATCCATCTGATGTATGACAAATCTTTTTATCGTTGTCCATGCGATAAGCACTTTGATGGTAGTGATCCTGCAAATTGGTGCATAGATATCAAAGAAATCTATTCATTCTCTCTGAGAGAATCTTTTCCCCACCAGTCTTGCTTTGTACTTCTCAATAGTACCATCAGGACGAAGCTTCTTCTTGAATATCACCTTGCAACTGATAGGCTTTGTACCTTTAGGTACATCCACTAGCTCCTAAGTGTGATTTTGGATCTATGAATCCATCTCATCATCTATAGCTTCTTTCCACAAAAGAGCGTCTGTTGACTACATTGATTCATGAAAAGTCTGTGGATCTCCTTCCACATTATAGGTGATGAACTCATCTCCAAAATCTTTCTATCTTCTGACACGCTTAGAAGATGGTTCGGTAACTCCTTCATCATTGACGCTTTCAGTTTCTCATGAAACAAGCTCTTCTTGTGTATCTGATGTACTAGCATTTTCTATTATATCTTTGAGAAATAAGCCTTTATCTTTGATAAACTTATCCTCAAAGAATTCTGCATCTCGAGCTTCAATGATGGAGTTGGTTCCAAGTTCCAGGAACCTGCAAGCATCGCTATCTTCAGCAAAGCCGAGAAACACACATTTGTTTGCCTTTGGTCAGAGCTTAGGCCTTCTGATATCTTTTATAATCAAGAATTCAAATTATAATCGAGAATTCAAATTATAATCGAGATTAAGAGAGTTGTAAATATTCTTTTTCTAAGCAGTTAGAAAGAAAAAATCAAATTCAATTCTTTCATTTTCATATTACAAAATTTCCAACAAACATGTGTGATTCTTCCTTTCTGTAATTCTATTAGATTGCGGAGAATACAGAGTAGTAGTTTCAGCAATGATTCCATGCACCTTGAAGTATGCTTCTGACTCATTAGATCGGTATTCTCCTCCTCTGTTGCTCTTGAGTCATTTCACTTGTAGTCCAAGCTGCTTCTCCACTCGAGTCCGAAACACGACAAACTTGCTGAAGGTTTCATCTTTAAATTTCAGTAGGTAAACGTGACAGAAGTGAGAATGGTCATCAATGAAGGTGATGAAGTACTTCATGCCACCTCGAGTGATGAAAGTTTTAAAGTCACAAGTATCTGAGTGAATCAGGTCCAACGGATTGGTGCTCCTTGTGACACTTGGGAAGGATATCCTTGTCAGATTCTCTTGTGTGTAGATTTCACACTTTTCAGGTTTGTTACCCCCACATTTCGAAAGTAATCCTAGCTTCTCCATGCTAGATAGTTTTTTATAATTTACATGTCCCAGCCTATTGTGCCATAATATAGAGGAGTAAGTAGAAGAAGATACTTCATTTACAACTGAATTGAGTATAATAGTACTGATTTTATACATACTATCAATACGATATGCATTGCTAATATATGTATTTTTAAATGATAAAACAACCTTTCCTCCTTAGAAATCTAACCTCATACATGCATCACAATAGGCTTCTAGAGACTAAGTTTTTGGTAATTGAGGGAACATGTTTCACTTCTTTCAACGTGAGAGTCTTCCCTTAAGAGAGAGTCAGCACCACAGTCCCAGTTCTAAGAACCAGAACTACAGAATGATCAACCATTGTTACGTTCTCTTTGGTAGCAACATAAAAAGAGAATAGATCTCTGTTGGAGCAGACATGACATGTAGCTCTTGTATCTAACCACCAATTTGAGACGTTGTTAGGAGTTGTCACTTGGAAGAGCATAGCTACACAATTGTCAATTTGATTAACATTGTGTGTTATTCCCTTCTTTGGTGCTTTGCAGTCCTTGGCAAAATGTCCTTACTTTCACAGTTGAAGTATTTGCCGCTCTTCTTCAAATCTTTCTTCTGAACATATAGATTCTTTGGGTTTTGGTTCTTCTTTTTGTTAAATGACTTTTTTTTCTTCTTAGAAGAAGAACTTGTACCCTTCTCAGAATTAGCAGCTACCATGTTAGCAGACGGCTTCTGCTTAGCAAGGAGCTCATTCTTCGTACGAGTCTGAATCTCATCCTCGATCCGAATGAACCTCTTCAAATCAGACAGAGTCACCTGTCTTTTTCTTCTTCGAATGTCTATAGAGAATGACATCCAAGATGGAGGAAGCTTGTTGATAATTGCACTAAAAATGAAGGTTTGACAAAGATTGATCTTTTAATCTTTCAGCTTCATAACAAGCTTTTCAAGCTATTTAACTTGAGAAAAAACCTCAGCGTCATCTTTAAATTTGAAGTCCAGAAACTTATCAATGAGGTGAGACTTGAACAGCTTCTCTTCATCCTTGTATTGGTCCTCCAGAGTATTTTAGATTTTTTTTTGCAGAGGGCTTGTTGGTGTAAGCATCTGTCAGATGATCAGCCAAGTAGTTAATAAGATAACTCTTGCAGAAATGTTCATCTTTAGGCCAAGAGACTTCAGAATCTTCTTCAAAGTTGTGTTTCTCCTCAGAAACGACATAATATATTTTCAGGAGTTGCATCCGAAAATTACTTTTCGACGCAACACGTTAAAGTTGGATCCGTCAAAGTTTTCTAACTTGAGACAGTCCGCACCAACTGTCCTCGTAGGATTCATTGTAGATCAAAAATATTGCTTTAAGATTGTTGGAATGTGTATTAAAATCTAGAATAAAACTGATTAAAGTTGATGTGTTGTAATTTTAAACTTTTCAAATTTATCTGCTATGCGTTTGTGAAATGTTGTGCTTAAAGCAATATTTGGCCTACTCCAGTGTAAGGTTCCCAAGGCCAAACTACTTCTAGGAACAGCAGCACAATACAGTGGTATGCACCAACCAGTATTTTTAAGATTTCATCGATCTATAAGACCTTTCGGTCAAGGCAAAGATCTCCTCGTTCTCTTAAGACCTTTTGGTCAAGGCAAAGATCTTCGCGATCTCTTAAACCTTCCGGTTCAAATCCTTTCAGTTTCAGGGAAAGTTCCTTCGGGCATAGGCTCTATAGCAGCAGCACAAACAATTCAGCCTGTTTTTCTCTCGTATCTCTAAAAGCTGCCCCAATGGATACTATTTATAGGCCTCTAAGGATAGCTCAAGAGTCACCTACAATCAATGTGACTTTTACAAATCATAATGACAATTATGATTATAACATCAATTGATTTAAATACTGTTGTAACTGCTACATGCAGTAACGCCTGAAGGCGAGGCAATCAATGGACGCGTTACTACACAACACGAGGGTCGCGTCTCAATAAATCAGATGAATATCATCAAACAAACCTCATCGAACGGGTGCCTCATCGAATGGGCGAACCTCATCAAACAGAGGAGCATTGTCTGATCTTGTGAATCAGACGAACCTCGGCAATAAGACGAACCTCGTCGAGCAGGTGAACCTCGTCAACTAAACAAGTTTCGTCTAATTGATGAACCTCGACAAATAGAGGAGCTTTGTCCGATCTCGAGAACGCTAGGGTCGCACCATTGCATGAATGCGAAGCTCGTCTGCATGTTACAAACGCGATGCTCGCCCGCATGCTGCGAAGCAGCCTGCGAGGCAGCTATAGTGGCGCCAAAGGGCACCTCCATGCGAAGTGCAAAGTGCGCCTTACAAAGCGTCACTTAGCGCCTCAGCCCGATTAACCCCGATCCCCGGCCCATTGGTCCACGATCAACGGTCCACGACCCACGAGCCCACGGCTCACTAGAACTTATGAGGGATTAATTAAAACAAAATAATTCTTGACTTGATGTTGGTAAGACTCGAACAGAGGACCTTTTGAAACACCAAAATTTTTACTTTCCACTAGGTTACTAAGGATTTATGAAAAATACTAGTAGTTAAAATTTATATAGTTTAAAAACTCATTTTGGAAAGTTGTTTTGACGAAAAAAATCCAACAGTAGAATATGTTTTTCATTAAAAAAAATCTAACACTTACAATTCCACTATTTTATTGTTATAAGGAGAATTTTTTGAGTCCCAATTTGATAAATATTCAGCAAAAATAACAGTTTTACTAAATATTTAGTAAAATTAACATCTTTTTGGCCAACATTGATGAACTGGCCAAAAAACATCAATTTTGCTAAATATTTAGCAAAATGGCCCATTTTGCTGAATATTTAGCAAAAAATGCCCATTTTTAAAAAAATGTCCTTGTTAAAATACTTATTTTGAATAATTTATTTCTGTATAAAACAAAACTTACTTAACAACCAAGACCATTAGTTTTAGCAAATACTTCACATATTTTTAACAAATACTTCATAAAGGAAAACTTCATTGAAGTTTAGAAGTCTCAGAGAAACTACATTATATCAAGCACAATATAAATATTACAACTAGTGAGTCATCAGACTCTTACTACATAATTATGTTGAACTATCTAAGCTAAGCATAATATTGTTAATAAGATTTCTAGTACCTGTTAATCATCCTCCAAGCTAATAGCAGAACAATCTAATCATTATCTAAAAAGAATAGAAATTAAAAGGTGAATTCGCAACTCAATGAATATATAACTTCTCATTAGCGGATTAGTCAAGTTTAAGAAAAAATTAATACAAACTTTAGATAAACTATTGTCAAAAAGAATGATTGAGAAACACATAATATTTGGAATAAGAGGAATATCCAAGAATAGAATGTGACATTATGATAAAAGAATATTCAAAATTTTAAGAAACAATATGAATTAACAATTAAATACTTTTAAAACTAATTATTGATCTAAATTTATACTTGCAAAGTCAAGTTTAAGAAAAAATCAATACAAACTTTAGATAAACTATTGTCAAAAAGAATGATTGAGAAACACACAATATTTGGAATAAGAGGAATATCCAAGAATAGCATATGACATTGTCATAAAAAGAATATTCACAAATTTAAGAAACAATATGAATTGGCAACTAAATACTTTTAAAACTAATTATTGATCTAAATTTATACTTGCAAAACTTTCTCAGTTGTCATACTAAAAGGCTACGAAGATTATACCCTAATAGCATAGGAATACATGTCGAATCACTATAGGTTAACCCGAGGACTGAATGTACCTAGCACTACTATAGGTTGTGTGAAGATCACTTCACTTTTGTCATAAATGCTACTTTAACACTAGTCGTTACATTCAATATCATATGACATGCTTAATCAAACCACTTCACTCTAGGGGGGGGGGGGGGGGGGGGTGAATAGGGTTTATGCTAATGTAATCTGATTTAATACCAATTAAAAACTTTACTAACAAATATATCCTAGCAAATGAGATATGAATAATATATGTACAAGGATATACAAATAACACAAGGGTAAACAATCTAAACTAGATAGTGGGCAATATAAATAACAAGAAATATACAAAGGTGATACAAGATATGAACATAAAAATAAGTGCGCCAATGCAATTACAAACAAACGATATGTTCACGGAGTTCGGTTCCCACGACCTACGTCTCCACTTCTCACCTCGAGGAGATCTCCACTATCACGACACGCCCGGTTTGGAAGCCGGAACTTCTCTACATAATCGGTTTTCTTGATACGAGTTGCCGTGCGAGCACTCTTGATCGCGGAATTATCAAGAGTGGGTAAAGAGAAAACAACTGAAGAACAAGAGTTAAAATTAGGGCGAAGGAAAATACCTTCTCTAGATTATGAGAATCAATTAGATTTACAAAATCTCTCTCTCACAATCTCTCTAGATCAAAGAACAACCTCCCTGATCTCTTTTCTGATTACAATCTGAGTTCTAAACCCTAGAAAAGTCGTGTTTTTATTTATACTAAACAGAAATCCCAACTGGAGCAGGAAACAGACCTAGGCCCGGAACCGCTACGCGGTCGACCGCAGTGCCCAAGGCAGTCGACCGGTCAGAACGACGGAAAACTGAAAAATCGATTACAGTGTTTCCGGTCGACCGCAGCGCCTTCATCGGTCGACCGCTGATTTCCGGTCGACCGCAGAGCCTTCATCGGTCGACCGCTCTCAGTCCCGAGACATAGTCTGGGCCTGTGCACTAAGCGGTCGACCGGCCAGAGTCCAGCTGCAAATCCTGCAGTTTTGCCGAATCCTTCGACTTCGTCATCCTTTCGACTTCGTTGCTTCCAATGGCCTCGTCCACGACTCCTCTACTCTATTCTCAAGATACCATGAGAATCATCTATCCTCAAGCTCCCATGAGGATCGCTAAGCTCCCGAAGAGAAGATACACCCGTATCATGGGTCCCCCCTTTAGGAACTTGAAGTCCCATTCAAGTTAGAACTTCAGCTGAGGGAACTCGCGAGCCCCTCCTTCTCTGTTGAACCACTTGGCCTTGCTAGGGACCTGACCTTGACGTCCAATGAGAAACGACTCCTTCGTCCCCCGCCTCGTCTTGGTCGTCTTCCGTTCCAAAATGCAATCTTCTTTCAGTGGCTCCTCTCTATCAAACCACAAGTCTTCAACATGCGGTAAGATCATCTTGTCATCACCTTCATCATCCAATAATGGAGGCTCAAACAACTTCAAGTACTCGTCATTGATCACCGAATACATGCCTAAGTAAGGTGGCAAATCTAAACAAAAAGCGTTGTCGCCAATCTGATCAATAATCCGAAATGGACCATAACGAATAGGCTTCAACTTCTTCCCTTCTCCTTTGAGCCTCTCCTTACTCAATTTTAGCCATACCATATCGCCTTTACCAAAGTTACAAGGAACCCGATGTTAATCATGCTTCGCCTTGTACTTAGCTTGCGATTTCTTCAATTGAGCTTCAATCGTGGCATGAATATTTGCAATCTTCTCGAGAAATCGCTGAGCACGTTGGCTTTCACTCCCCTCCTTGTCATCCACTGTGGCTTCACTTGAAAACACAAGATCGAACGGGCTCGGTGGTAAAAATCCATAACAAGTCTCAAATGATGACTTTCCGGAAGATCCATGAATTGCCCGATTAAAAGCAAACTGCAAATATGGTAAACTCTCATCCCAAGTCTTAGGATGCCTGGAATTATACCCCCGCAACATATGCACCATAGTCCGGTTGACTAGCTCCGTTTGTCCGTCTGTTTGTGGATGAAAGGCCGTGCTCTTCTTCAATTTAGTGTCCATCAAACTCCACAAAGAATCCCAAAAATGCCCGAGAAAACGGCTATCCCGATCCGAAATAATCGAACTCGGCAACCCAAAGTGCTTCCACACATGTTCGAAGAACAATTGTGCTGCACCCGCTCCCGTCACGGTCTTCTTACAAGGAATCAATATCACCATCTTGCTTAACCGGTCCACCACAACGTACAAATAGTCATGCCCGAGCTTCGTAGTCGGCAACCCTCCTAGAAAATCCATAGAAATGCTCTCCCACAGCCTAGAAGGAATCGGTAATGGTAGGTACAATCCCCTCTTTCTGTTAGAAGGCTTCGAAATACAGCATAACTTACACCCTCCAACATACTTGGTCACATCATCAAGCATCCGTGGCCAAAACACATGTCGTCGTAGATTGAGTAGCGTTTTCTGAATGCCAAAATGCCCTTGCACACGCGAGGTATGCGCTTCCCAAATCCACTGTAACCTATCACCATCTTCCGGAATGCATAGTGATGTCCCATGATACAACAAGCCATCTTCTCCAAGTGCATACTCCCCTCTTCGACCAGCCTTCACCTGCTCAAACACACTACCGAAGTCCCTACTGGATGCATACAGCTGTACATACTCCAAAGGAACCAAGGGCTGAATACGCGTTGCCACCAATAAAGACCTTATCGGCGGACGAGATAACATATCGGCCAACTTGTTCGTCGCCCCCTTCTTGTACCTAATAATGATGTTGAAAGCCATCAAATAGGACATCCACTTCATGTGCCGTGCCTGCTGTAGCTTAGTCTGGGCATGTAAGAACTCCAACGGCTTGTGATCCGAATGCACGACCACCTCCTTCCCTAACAAGTACACCCTCCAATGCTTAATTGCTTGATATAGCGCATAGAACTCTTTATCATAGGTTGGGTAGTTCGCAATAGCACCCGAAAACTTCTCAGAATGGTATTCCACCGGTTTCCCATCCTGAATCAACACCGCGCCCATCGCATAATTAGACGCGTCGGTCTCTACCTCGAAAGTCCGCTGCAAATTCGGCAACGCCAACACCGGTGCCTCCGAGATCTTCCTTTTTAGCAACTGAAAAGCCTCCTCATGCGTCCTTCCCCACTCAAACTGAACTTTAGCCTTTGTGAGGCCATGTAATGGTGCCGAATAAGTCGAATAATGTCGAATGAACTTGCGCAAATACTGGCAAGCCCCCATGAAGCTCCTCACCTCAGTCACTGTCTTCGGCGTCGGCCACTTTGTGATCACCTCCACCTTGCCTGGATCTATCCTCCGCTGGCCCTTCCCTACGATGAAGCCAAGATACACCAACTCGCCAGACTTCAAATCCAGCTTCGTGAAAAACCTCGCTCCCTCCAACTGGTCCATAAGATCATCGATCCGTAGTAATGGGTAGCGATTCGTGATGGTTATCTTGTTGAGCGCCCGGTAATCCACGCACATGCGCCAGCCTCCATCCTTTTTGGGCACCAACAACACTGGTGACCCGCAAGGTGAACAACTCGGCATAATCACTCCTGCCTCCAAGAGCTCCTGAACCTTCTTCTTGATCTCCTCGGACTCCAGTACTGATGTGCGGTATAGGCCTATGTTAGGTAAGGAACTCTCCCCGGTCAACATAATCTCATGCTCTACACCTCGACGTGGTGGTAGTCCCGTGATCTCCGAAAACAAGTCCGCATATTTGACCTTCAACCTGTCAATATCTCCCTCCTGGAACTTGCTCAAGGTGGACAAGCACATCCTACTCAGCTGCTCTTCATACGGCCGAATGAACAATAAAACGAACTTCCTGCCCGCGTTCACCAACCTCTTAGCCTGAGTCACTGTCACCAAGCTCGTCTCCTATGGAAGAGATGCTGAACAAAAAATGAATTGCTCGTCATCCTTGTTGAACGTGTACTTTTGGGCTCGCCGATCATATACTGCGTATCTATCCCACAAATAAGGATTGCCCAAAATAACTTGGCAAACATCCAACGGAACCACGTCGCATGTGACCTCGTCAATATACGACTCATGGAGTGCAAATCTGAATGAACACTGGTTCACCACACTCAATCCCGCCTCCTTCTGAATCCACCCTAATGGATAGGGCTTCGGATGCTTCACCGTCTTCAATCCCAGCTTCTGTACTAATGCCTCAGATATCAGATTTTTCTGACTCCCTGGATCTACAATAGCATTCACTAAACTGGTCTTGACCTGCAATTTCAGAACAAAGAGCTGCTCCCTCAGGTCGTCATCTTCTTTGGTGGTCTGCTTCCCGGCCATAAGGTTGAGACTGCTATTGGGTTCGGTCATCCCGGGAATCTCCTTCGGACCCTGTGCTATCACGTACGGCTTCTTCTCCTCCTTCTTCTTCAATCCTTTTGGCTTCAGATGAGGATACTTATCCCAGCAACGATCAGCCACATGCCCTATCTGCTTGTAGTGATTGCATGTCAATCCTGTTTTCCCCGAGTCAACCTTCTTCTTCTCATCCTTAGACTGAGAGCCATCCGTCTTGCTCCCCGATGGTTTGGAATCCCCCTTTGTCTCATTGCCCTTCTTCTGTCGGCCCTCAATGGCTATGGCCTTCACGCTCGCCTCTGCGATTGTCTCCACTGAAAACTGCTTCATCTCCTTCCGGATGTAATCATTCAGACCCGCCATGTACTTCATGAAGATGGGGTACTCTGACGTTGCGATGTTTAGAACCATCGCCTGCTGTTGGAACTCCGTCGTATACTCCTGAACGGTCTGATTAAACTTTTGGCGCAAGCCATACCACTTGTACCAACGCTCCTCAAGGAACCCCACTGGATAAAACTGTTTCCGAAGTAGCTCCTTGAACTTGTTCCACGACGCCGCTTTCTTCTCCTGTTTGCAATAGGATTTCCACCACGTCAACGCGTGCCCTGAAAGCTTCAATGTCGCGAACACTATTTTCTCCTTGGACGAATATCCGTAGAGAGTGAAGTACATCTCCATTCGCTCGATCCAATCATCAAGTTTCTCCACATTGATACTCCCATCATAAACAGGAATCTCAACCTTGAAGTCAATCTTTAGATTCTGGTAATGATTCTTACCCCCTTGATGTCCAGCAATCTTGACTATCTCAGTCTCACCCTCTGAATCGGCCTTCTCGCTCTCCTCATCGGATTCGAAGAGTCCCTTCTTACCCTTCGAAGAAGATTCCTCCTTTTTGTCTCCTCCGTTGATGAGACCCACGAGTTGGGTAAGAGTCGTCCCAATCGTCTCAATCTGCTTCTCCATGGCATCAAGTCTTGTTGAATTATCTGATTCAGTCATCTTCTCCTTCTTTAATTTCTGGACCCCCTCCGAGGAATTAAGGATCTCACCAAGCTTCTTGTACTGTGAGCGAGTAAGGACCATACACAGTTCCCCCTTTCACAGGATCTAGCGCTCTGATACCAACTTGATACGAGTTGCCGTGCGAGCACTATTGATCGCGGATTTATCAAGAGTGGGTAAAGAGAAAACAACTGAAGAACAAGAGTTAAAATTAGGGCGAAGGAAAATACCTTCTCTAGATTATGAGAATCAATTAGATTTACAAAATCTCTCTCTCACAATCTCTCTAGATCAAAGAACAACCTCCCTGATCTCTTTTCTGATTACAATCCGAGTTCTAATAGAGGAGTCGTGTTTCTATTTATACTAAACAGAAATCCCAACTGGAGCAGGAAACAGACCCAGGCCCGGAACCACTACACGGTCGACCGCAGTGCCCAAGGCGGTCGACCGGTCAGAACGACGAAAAACTGAAAAATCGATTACAGTGTTTCTGGTCGACCGCAGCACCTTCATCGGTCGACCGCTGATTTCCGGTCGACCGCAGAGCCTTCATCGGTCGACCGCTCTCAGTCCCGAGACATAGTCTGGGCCTGTGCACTAAGCGGTCGACTGCCGTGACCAAGCCGGTCGACCGGCCAGAATCCAACTGTAATTCCTGCAGTTTTGACGAATCCTTCGACTTCGTCGCCTCCAATGGCCTCGTCCACGACTCTTCTACTCTATTCTCAAGATACCATGAGAATCATTTATCCTCAAGCTCCCATGAGGATCGCTAAGCTCCCGAAGAGAAGATACACCCGTATCATTTCTAGTTCACCGAAAACTTTACAATCTCACGCTCTTGCAATCACACTTTACACTCTCTAAGTGTTGGTCTCTAGGCCGTGTCTCCCTCAAGTGGTAGGAATTATAACCTACCTCTAGGCATTACCACCTACCCCACTCCTCTTTGGACGACCCTGTCTCTCACCACACACTCATCTTGGTGTACAAGTGTATTACAAAGTGTATCTCACAATGAAGGTACAAATACAATATTTGTTCTCTAATACGAGATGAAAACTAAGTGTAAGCTCACTCTCAATATCACAATCCCACAACCCCAAATTATACTATGTATTAAATACTATAAGCTCATTAGGTTGTGTGTGAACAATGAGATAAATCAAAACTAAACTCAATGTAATTCTAGCTAATGAAAATTATAATCAAAACAAATAAATAGCTAGAAAAGAGTTTAGAAAACTTCTCCAATGGCTGACAAGAGAGAGAGGGGGATGAATTGAAGCTTAAGCACCAAAGATTATCTCCTCAAGCCCTTGTGAAAATATCTTCACAAAACAAACTCTTAAACACACTTAGAAACCCTTAAACAAACTTGTATAACTCTTTAAAACTTTTCTCTTGGTGGTTCTCAGAAGTTAGAGGGCAATGGGTATATATAGAATCAAAAGACAAAGCTTAAAAACCCAAGAAAACCAAGCAAAAAGATAAAATAACGGAAACATGAAAATCTGGAAAAACTAGCTGTTATGATGTAGTCGATCGACTGATCAGTCAACTAATGAGCTGACCATTACAGGCATTTTCCAGCTCATCAGTCGACTGACGATATTTATCAGTCGACTGATGGATCATCAGTCGACTGGTCAGTCGACCAAAATAAAACAGAAGCCTTTTTGTTGATTCTAGATATATTCTTCAGTCGACACATCAGTCGACTTACCAGTCGACTGCTAACAAGTTATCAGCCTGAATCAAATAGTAAAACTAATTTTTGAAGTGCCTTTAAAAATAGCAAATAAATTCTAAAAATTGTAAAACTTTGGGAAATCATTGTAAACATGTAAATGAACATGTTACGAAAAGAATTTTGGAATTACACTTCTCAATAGTAAAAACTCATCATTTTTTAAATATGTCCAAAAACATGATAACTAAACATACATGTTTTTGTCATTTGACATAAACACAATATTGAAACTTTGGTAAAATAGTTTTATAGATTTAATGAATTGATATAAAATATTGTTATGAAGTCCATAAACAAATAATTCAATATTTTCACAAATTTATTTTTTGTATAAACTTGAAAACTATAAAACCAAAACTTGTATATATATATATATATATATATATATATATATATATATAAACCAAAACGTGTATGTGTGTGTATGATTGAGCTTAAAGTACTAACACACATAATATAAAAACCTAAACTAAATATACCCAAGCTTGTGATATTCAACGAAGCTCTATCTTGGTACACTTGCGGATGAAGCTTGAACTTGGATCTTCAACTTTAATTGCATTGCTTCACTCCACTATTTTCGCCAACCTCCATTGGATATGATCGTTGAAGGTCGATTACATCCATCCTCCAACATATTGTTTGCCTAGAATAGATACAAAACACAAACACTAGACAAACAACATTAGATATAAATTATTTGTAAATCATCATCAAAATAAAAGGACCTAACAATCTCCCCCTTTATGATGATGACAAACAATTTACAAAAAGTTATATATGCATGAAAGGAAAAGAATATATAAATTATAATTATCATGCATATAAACAAAAAGAATATAGTCACAAATATACTAACAATATTTCTCCCCCTTAGACAACATTTAAAAGGGGAAAACAAAAGAATGGAGAGAGCGAAAACTCCCCCTACAAATAAGCATGTGTGAGTATAAAACAAGTATAGTGATTGCTCCCCCTATCAAAAAGCCTTAAAGAAAAACATGCAATGAGGACTAAGGCAAACATGTGAGCAAGCAAGATGAAAACATGCTTAAGCAAAACTCACATACAAAAGGACAATGAGAGCACATATAAATATATCAATATGAAAATAGTGTCACATTACTCAAACATAAAAATAATGTAAAAATGGATTAATGAAATCAAAGGAAATAAAACATGAGAATCAAGAAAAAAAATTAAAATGAAAACAAATCAACTAATAAAATCATAACTTACAAGTAAATCGTATAAGAACATAAAACCAAACCATCATCAATTTTAAAAATAATAAGAGAGGCAACAATATCAAGCTCTTAAGCTCGTTTCAACCCAAATAAACAATTTTAGTACCTGGTAAACAAGATTTGGGAATGAACACCCAATAAACCCGGGGGTGCCAAAAATTTGAAAATGTAAAGGACGTGGGCCCCACAAGAATAGTAATATAATAATATTTTATTAGTGTATAGTATTTTCCCAAACGCTATAAATAGACCCCACCAAACTCTTAAGAAAAAATTATTCCAAAAAAAGAACAATCAATATATACAAATATATATATGTGTGATAAAATAGCTAGTGCTCGTAGGAATATTGTCTGGACCGAGAAGGTCTTATAAATCGAGGAGATTGTTGCCTTTACTGAGAAGGTCTTATAGATCAAAGAGATCGTTGCCTTGACCGAGAGGTCCTATAGATCGAGGAGATCTTGACAGTACTGGGTCGGTGCACCCCAGAGTACTGTACTGCAGTTCCTGGAAGCAATTTGATATTGGGATCCTTACACCGGAGTTGACATTGGGATCCTTACACCAGAGTAGGCCAAATATTACATTAAGCACAACGTTTTACAAACGTGCAACAGCTGAGTTAAAAATTTTAAATTACTGCACTTCAGCTTTCTTTTCAGTGTTCTCTATTTTTATATATGTATTATTCCAGATTTAATCACAGGCGCCAACAATCTTAAAACAATATTCAGATCTACCATGGATCCTGTAAGGACTCTTGGAGTGGACTATCTTAAGTTAGAGAATTTTGATGGTTCTAACTTCAACGTATGGCATCGGAAAGTGATCTTTGAGATGCAACTCTTGAAAATCTACTTTGTGGTCTCTGAGTAGAAACCCGACTCTGAAGAAGATTCTGAGTCTGAAGCCTCTTGGGTTAGAGATGATCACTTCTGCAGGACTTATCTCCTTAAATCACTGAAATCTCCATTAGACCCTCGAATTCTCAATAAGTCATTGCAACTTAATCCCTCTGCAGCTATTTCTACTCTTGTTTGGAGGCAACACTTTCAGAAATAACTTAAAGCTTTGGGACCTCAAAGCAATTTCAATAACTAATATCACTACAAAAAAATTATCTAAAGCGGTTGTCCGACGCCCCCAAGCCCATCCATGACCATGACTCGGTCGCAGGTAGGGAAGAACCATCCGTGGTCAGCAACAAATTAATAGTAAAATATAAATAATAAAATCAAAAAAGAGAGATGGAGCAATTTCGTGGTCAGCAATTCTTAAAAAAATGGCGACTGCTCGAGCCGGCATGCTCTTGTTTGCACTTCTCAATTTTTTTAAAAGCTTTTTTTTCTAGAATTTTTATACATAATTGGGGCTTATAAATGACTAAACCGATTCCATGACCATGACTCGGTCGGAGTTAGAGAAGAACCAAAAAAAAAAAAACCCGAAGAACACTCACATTAAAGCTATAAATAGATAGTGAGAGTTCGATCAAAATATCATTCCTATCACATTTGCATAATCCATTCCAATGTCACCACAGTTCGTTTTTTCAGCGCTCATAGCTCATTAGCTCTAGTCCTCCTCTCATGCCTTAAAGCTTCCACATCCACCCCCACCTTCAATCCAAAGCACAACAATTTAACTGATCGGCGAGGACTTCTCCTTCAAATCCACGATATCCGGCGATCCTAGAGGATCACTGGCCTCGTGGAACGACTTTGTTCATAGTGTCAAAATTTTCAAAAGGCGGTGCCAAAATTTTGAAAATGTAAAGGACGTGGGCCCCACAAGAATACTAATATAATAATATTTTATTAGTGCATAGTATTTTCTCAAACGCTATAAATAGACCCCAAACTCTTAAGAAAAATTATTCTAAAAAAAGAACAATCAATATATACAAATATATATATATATGTGTGGTAAAATAGCTAGTGCTCGTAGGAATATTGTCTGGACCGAGAAGGTCTTATAGATCGAGGAGATTGTTGCCTTTATTGAGAAGCTCTTATTGATCAAAGAGAACGTTACCTTGACCGAGGGGTCCTATAGATCGATGAGATCTTGACAGTACTGGGTCGGTGCACCCCAGAGTACTATACTGCAGTTCCTGAAAGCAATTTGACATTGGGATCCTTACACCGGAGTTGACATTGGGATCCTTACATCGGAGTAGGCCAAATATTACTTTAAGCACAACGTTTTACAAACGCACAGCAGCTGAGTTAAAAATTTTAAATTACTGCACTTCAGCTTTCTTTTTAGTTTTCTCTATTTTTATATATGTATTATTACAGATTTAATCATAAGCGCCAACAATCTTAAAGCAATATTCTGATCTACCATGGATCCTGTAAAGACTCTTGGAATGGACTATCTTAAGTTAGAGAATTTTGATGGTTCTAACTTCAACGTATGGCGTCGGAAAGTGATCTTTGAGAGCAACTCTTGAAAATCTACTTTGTGGTCTCTGAGTAAAAACCCGACTCTGAAGAAGATTCTGAGTCTGAAGCCTCTTGGGCTAGAGATGATCACTTCTGCAGGACTTATCTCCTTAAATCACTGAAATCTCCATTAGACCCTCGAATTCTCAATAAGTCATTGCAACTTAATCCCTCTGCAGCTATTTCTACTCTTGTTTGGAGGCAACACTTTCAGAAATAACTTAAAGCTTTGGGACCTCAAAGCAATTTCAATAACTAATATCACTACAAAAAAATTATCTAAAGCGGTTGTCCGACGCCCCCAAGCCCATCCATGACCATGACTCGGTCGCAGGTAGGGAAGAACCATCCGTGGTCAGCAACAAATTAATAGTAAAATATAAATAATAAAATAAAAAAAGAGAGATGGAGCAATTTCCTGGTCAGCAATTCTTAAAAAAATGGCGACTGCTCGAGCCGGCATGCTCTTGTTTGCACTTCTCAATTTTTTTAAAAGCTTTTTTTTTTCTAGAATTTTTATACATAATTTTAGAGTCCCTGTCTGTTTATGAAGTTTGCGTGAATTTGGGGCTTATAAATGACTAAACCGATTCCATGACCATGACTCGGTCGAAAAAAAAAAAAAAAAAAAAAAAAAAAAAAAAAATGAAGAACACTCACATTAAAGCTATAAATAGATAGTGAGAGTTCGATCAAAATATCATTACTATCACATTTGCAGAATCCATTCCAATGTCACCACAGTTCGTTTTTTCAGCGCTCACAGCTCTAGTCCTCCTCTCATGCCTTGAAGCTTCCACATCCACCCCCACCTTCAATCCAAAGCACAACAATTTAACTGATCGACGTGCACTTCTCTCCTTCAAATCCACGATATCCGGCGATCCTAGAGGATCACTGGCCTCGTGGAACGACTCTGTTCATTTCTGCCGGTGGCTAGGGATCACTTGCGGGTGACTCCGACATCCTCAGAGGGTTGTATCCTTGAACTTGAGCTTCCTCGATCTTGTTGGAGTTATTTCGACGGCCATAGTAGACCTCACATTTCTCAGAAGGATTGATCTTTCAAACAATGAAATTAGCGGATCCATCCCACAAGAGATTTGTCTCCTTTCTCGGCTGCTGAATCTCAACCTGAGTATGAATTCTCTTGAAGGAGGTATTCCTGCTTCCCTCTCTCACTGTTCAAAATTAGAGGTACTTTCTCTACGGGATAACAAGCTCCAAGGCGAAATTCCAGTCAGTCTCAGCAATTGTTCTAGCCTACAGGTCCTAGGTCTAAAAAACAATAGCCTTACAGGACGAGTACCGTCTTCATTAACAAGTCTTCCCTTGCTATCTGTTCTATCTATGGCCGGAAACAAAATATATGGCAGCATCCCGCATACCATTGGAAACCTTACTTCTCTGACTCAACTCTTCCTATACAACAACAGCCTTAGTGGCAGCATCCCATCTAGCATAGCTAACCTCACCTCTCTAACTGTACTTTACTTGTACAACAACGAACTCACCGGCAGCATCCCACCGAGCATATGTAATCTCTTTTCTCTTACTAGTCTTGCACTTGAAAATAACCAATTAACAGGAAGCATACCACACTCAATCGGTAGGCTTTCCGAACTAGATGAACTTCTTCTGTCCTCTAATAACCTCTCCGGAGTCGTACCAACTTCGTTGTGGAATCTCTCTTCTCTTTCTTCTCTATACATGTCATACAACCACCACCTATCTGGGTCACTTCCACCTAAC
>NW_017972282.1:215256-238869 GCF_001876935.1 Asparagus officinalis
CTGTCAACCAATTCCACGGATCTATCCCGACGTCATTATCCAATGCGTCTCGTCTTCAATACGTTCAACTTGCTGCAAATGGCTTTAGTGGCATAATCCCTCACAGCCTCGGAAGTTTAAAAGAGCTGCGATCACTACTTCTGAGCGATAACCATCTGGAAACCGTGGAACCCGATGGATTGAATTTCCTAACTGCTTTGACCAATTGTACCCAGTTGAAGTGGTTGAGCCTATCGTCAAATAAGCTCAGAGGCGTGCTACTGAATTCAATCGCTAACCTTTCCACCGATATACAGTTTCTATATATGCAGAATAACTACATCTCTGGAACCATATCATCTGATATCGGAAACCTCGTAAACCTTGCGGTACTTAATATGTATGGAAACTCGCTTTATGGCTCTATTCCTCCAAGCATTGGGATGCTCCGGAAGTTGCATCTATTGTCTTTGGGCAGAAACAAGCTATCTGGAGAGATACCATCTAGCATCAGCTACCTTACTCGATTGAATAAACTTTATCTATATTCCAATGAACTAAGCGGAAATATACCAGTAAGTCTTGGAAAGTGCCGGAACCTAATACTTCTAGACCTCGGATGTAACAAACTTACGGGTAGTATACCCAAAGAAGTAGTCTCCATATCCGGACTCTCCATATCTTTAAATTTGGCATCCAACCCACTGTCAGGCCTAATACCATCTGAGATAGGGAGCTTAAAAAACTTGAATATATTGGATATCAGCATGAACAAATTGGTCGGCACAATCCCTAGCACTGTCAGTGAGTTTCAAGTGCTGGAGGGACTTTATCTTGGTGGAAATCTCTTTCAAGGAAGTATTCCTTCTTCTTTAGCCTCATTAAGAGGCATCCAGAAGCTCGATTTTTCAAAAAATAACTTGTCGGGAAAAATACCTGATTTCTTACAAGATTTTCATGGCCTACACTATTTGAATCTGTCCTTCAATAACTTTGAAGGTGAAGTGCCACTACTCGGTGTGTTTGCAAATGCAAGTGCAGTTTCAATTATTGGAAATATTAAGCTTTGTGGAGGGAACCCAGGAATGCATCTACCAGCTTGCCCTTCTGAACCCTTTAACAAGAAACATCACTCGCGTACAGTAATAGTGATCTGCGGGAGTACTATTTTATTTATATTTGTGA
Source organism: Asparagus officinalis (assembly GCF_001876935.1). Classification (NCBI taxonomy): domain Eukaryota; kingdom Viridiplantae; phylum Streptophyta; class Magnoliopsida; order Asparagales; family Asparagaceae; genus Asparagus; species Asparagus officinalis. The sequence continues at coordinate 216,421 of NW_017972282.1, forward strand.
CTCTTCTTTTCTGTTTCCTCGTAGTCCGATGCCGTCAAAAAGGTTCAAGAAAAAGGTCTCATGTAACATCACCCACAATCGAGCAAAATGTGAAGGTCACTTATGGTGATCTAGTGAGAGCCACAGATGGATTTTCTGAGGGCAATATGATTGGGACTGGTAGTTTTGGTACAGTATATAAAGGACTACTCGATGGTGAAAGTAGGAAAGTTGTTGCTGTTAAGGTATTGAACCTTCAAATACAAGGAGCATCGAGGACATTTATAGCAGAATGTGATGCTGTTGCTGTTAAGGTATTGAACCTTCAAATACAAGGAGCATCGAGGACATTTATAGCAGAATGTGATGCCATGAAAAACATTCGGCATCGGAATCTTCTCAAGATCCTTACAGTATGTTCAAGTGTAGATTTCAAAGGTAATGACTTCAAAGTTACAGTATGTTCAAGTGTAGATTTCAAAGGTAATGACTTCAAAGCTGTAGTTTTTGAGTTCATGGAAAATGGAAGTTTAGATGAGTGTAGATTTCAAAGGTAATGACTTCAAAGCTGTAGTTTTTGAGTTCATGGAAAATGGAAGTTTAGATTATTGGTTGCATCCCAAAGCAAATGTGCAGCCCAAACCAAAGAAATTGGACCTTACGGCAAGGTTAGATATAGCTATTGACGTAGCTTATGCTTTGGATTATCTCCACCATCAATCTGGCAAACAAATTGTTCATTGTGATCTGAAGCCAAGCAACATTCTTCTGGATGATAGTATTACTGCTCATGTTGGTGACTTTGGGTTAGCCAAGTTTCTCAAAAAGGTTACCTCTCAGTACTCAACAAGTTCAGCTGGTCTCAGAGGAACTGTCGGGTATATTGCTCCAGGTAAAAACTTATACTTTCTTGATTTCGTTACTTTTATATATGTTGTATTATTTTCTTAGGCTAAAATTTTAAAAGAGAAAACAAGATTACCATCTGAACCTTAAACATCACCGTAGATTTTCCTTTTATAGTTGAACACAATGCATTGTTTGTTTTTCTTCACACGTTCAAGCTTCAAATCCATACGTGCATGTTTTACTAACACATTTCTGTTAGAATGTGTACTGAATTTAAAGATGTAATTTTATTACCATAATTAAACTATGACATCTATGTGTTCATCTTATATACTTCACTGAAAATATTCTCTTAGCATTCCATATATTGCCAAATTGGGGAATTTTTTAAAATAGACCATTTTTGCTAAATATTTAGCAAAATAGACCACTTTGCTAAATATTTAGCAAAATAGACCTCTTTTTGGCCAATAGGCCAAAAAAATGTCGATTTTGAAAAACAGGGCTCAGAAAACATACGGGACTACTAGTCCCGTATGTTTAGAGCCAACTTAATCACCGCCATTTTGAAAAACAAGGCTCAGAAAACAAACGGGACTACTAGTCCCGTATGTTTTCTGAGCCTTGTTTTTTAAAATCGACCTCTTTTTTGCCTATTGGCCACAAAGAGGTCTATTTTGCTAAATATTTAGCAAAATGATCTATTTTGCTAAATATTTAGCAAAAGTGGTCTATTTTAATAAATTTCCCTGCCAAATTAGTTTGATAAGGAAAATGTAATACTCAGTCTTACTTTATTCTTTCTCTTGGAATTATCTCAGTGTAATCCATTCTAATTGCTTCTATGTATTTCACCTATGACAGAGTACGGAATGGGGAATGGAGTTTCAACTTGTGGAGATGTGTATAGCTATGGGATCCTTTTACTGGAAATGTTTACAGGAAAGAGACCCACTGATGATATGTTCGTAGGAGGTCTTACTCTTCCTATGTTTGTGAAGATGGCATTTCCTGAACAAATCACAGATGTCATTGACGCTCATTTGCTCACACCAAGTGATGATGCTGAAAGCATGAATTATGAAAGGGCAACCAACTGCATGGCTTCAATTCTTAGAATTGGTATCTCTTGCTCAAATGAATTACCAGCTGAGAGAATGGAGATGGACAACATTATCAAGGAACTGCATAGTGTCAGAGATATGCTCACGAGGGATGGAAATCAGGGGGAGAGAGACAGAGCGCTGCAGAGTGGGGAAGGTTCATCTACAAATATTCAGTAACAAACTTCTGGTATGGGCATGTGCTACGCATGTGCAAACACACACACTCACACACAATTCCTATTGAAATCAATTTTATAGGCATAATGGTTGATTTAAGTGAGGATAACCCCTTCGTTTTATATAGTTTCTGCTAAAATATGCCTGTGTAATCATAATGGTTAGTTTAATTGCAAATATTTAATCATGGAATGGTCTTTTAAGTAACCAAGGCGATAGCAGTTTGTATAACTAAGAAGAAGAAAAAGTTCCCTATCTATGTCCGTGTGTGTGTGTTTTAAGTGTTAAGTGTTGGATTTGGGTGTAGCCCAAACCTGTCAGGCGAGCTTGGGGCGACGCAGGCGAGCTTGGGGCGACGCAGGTGAGCTCAACAAGACTCAGGCGAGCTCAAGGGCTTCAGGCGAGGTCCAGCATGAGGCGCAGGCGAGGTCGAAGAACAAACACAGTTCAGGCGAGCTCGAGGTCGAATCGAAGAACAGGCGAGCTCGAGCAGGAGACTTGCAGGCGAGGTCGAAGTACAGGCGAGCTCGAGCAAGGGTTCTACAGGCGGGGTCGAGCGGAAGCTCTTCACAGGCGAGGCCGTCGCTAGTTGTCACCAGCTATCCCTAGGGTTTCCCCTATAAAAGGGAAACCCAGCGCCGAGATCTCCAATGCTTCTCCTCCTCCTCGCGTTTTCTCTCTCTCTCTCTCTCTCTCTCTCTCTCTCTCTCTCTCTCTCTCGCGTTTTCTCTCTCTCTCTCTCTCTCTCTCTCTCTCTCTCTCTCTCTCTCTCTCTCTCTCTCTCTCTCCTCTTCCTCCTTCAGCTCACGTGATTTTGAGGAAGGAATTTAAGAAAAGGAAATTTATTGAGGGGAAAATCAAAGAGGGGTACTTAAGAAGGGAATTATTACTGTAGCTACAGTGATAATCCGTATTTATTGAGAGATCTCAACATTGAGATCTGCTCTTGCATTGTAATTTCTTGTTAATTAATAAAAAATTAATTGTGTGGCTCCGGAGGACGTAGGCAAGTTTGCCGAACCTCGTAAATCTTGGTGTACTTTTCTCTATACTACGTTTTTTACTGTTTTATCGTAGCCCCGGGTATTTCTCAACAACTAGTATCAGAGCCTGAAACGATTTAGAGGAAGTCAGATTCAAGTGGGAGCGACGACCGTAGATGAAGGAAAGGTGAGATTAGAGAAGTTAGATAGAACAAATTTCGGATTCTGAAAAATACAGATAGATGATTATCTGTATCAAAAAAATCTGTATCAATCCCTTTCAGGGAAGAAGCCAAAGTCTATCACTGCTAGAAATACGACTATTACTGACGGATATATAGCGACGGACAATTCTGTTGCTATAAGTTAACCTATAGCGACGGAATTGTCCGTTGCTATATATCTGTCGGTAATGTTGTTTTTCCGACGGATGAATTAGTAATGGCGACGAAAATTTTTCGTCGCCATTACTGTCTCGACAGAGAATATCCGTCGGCAAAATATCGACGTTAATAAGACTTTTAGCGACGGAAAAGCCGTCGCTAAAAGTTAATTTTCTGAAAATTTTTTAGGGCGCGGGATTGCCCAAAAAATTTGGGCAAACCCGCGGCCAGAGATAACCCCCATCTCCCGTCTGAAATTCTACAAAATGGAATTTTCCAATTAAGGGTCCAATTAAATCTATACGACATTCTCGGTTTAAGTTAAGTGTCACAGAGTCAAATATAAGGCCTCAATCATGTCAACATGTGGATTCACAAGCTCAATCATGTACAAGAATAGCTCGAATTCAAGGCATATAAGGTTCTTTAGTCATACACAAGTTTGGATTCAAGGCACACACGAGTTCAGTTACATATGAATTCAATAATACAAGAGCTCAATTATATACAAATTCGAATTTGAATTATATACAAGAGTTCAAACCATATGCAAGTGCAAATTCAAGCCAATTCTCGGCCACATAAAAATTCGAGTTCGAATTACATACAAAGATTCAAGCCTCAACACGTTTCTGGGGAGGACTACTGTTAAGTATATTGGCTACCTCTTCAACCTTGTTTGATCACTATTTAAGGCGTATCAATAAGGGATTTGCACTTGGATTCACATCAGTGCTTATCATTGTTGGTTCCATTATTGAGCTGAGAAGGTCATACCAGGCATATAATATGATGCCATCTCTGAGCAAGGTCTTAAGAAGATACGGTGTGTAGTAGGAAGAAATACATATCCATCATCACTAAGGAGATAGCAAGACCACCTATGAAGAGGTGGAAGATGACAGATTAGCAGGTTCGACAAAGAAGAAGAGAGCTGAACCATGGTCATTGAGAAAGCAAGGTTTACATCCAAATCCGAAACCCATGAACCCAAATTAGGGTTCCAATCATCCTTAAATCTCAAAATCAAAATTCAAGAGCAAAATCAAATCCAAGGCCAAATTTCGGTTTTCCCCAAAAATTCAAGAATTATGGCTTCAACTATCAAGTCATGCACACAACCAAAAGCTCAAAATTCGGCCATTACTCAAAGCCTAAGATCAGATTTCGGATTTCCCCCAAATTCAAGAACTAGGGTTCCAACTATCAAGCTAAAACTCAAAGACTTAGCCAAAATTGAAGAGAGGACATTGAAGCTTACCTGAAATTCGAAGAGGAATTGAATCCCCAAATGCTCGAGCCCAAGTCAAGATCAGCCGAAACCCTAGGTCTGCCCTTTTGTTCAAGTCCAAATTGGAAGAGAAGAAGAAGGAGGAGAGGGGAATTTAAAGAGGACTTTGATTTCAGTTGGAAGTCTTGAGCCGGAAGAACTCTTGAATGGGTAGAGCTTGGGAAGGAGAAGAAACCGAAATTATTTTGAGGAAGAAGGCCTGGAACCGAACAAAAGAGAGGAAGAAGATGAGAAACTGAGGTTTTTACCCCTTATTACACAGCCCCGACCCAGTTTGGCGCCCGTTTTACTGTATTTTCGCCTTCGCCTGATTTCGTCTGTTTTCGAAATTTTCGGAGTTTAATTTTATCTCTCGGATAATTTCGCCGCATTTTCACTCGTATTTGGAATTTTCGGAATTCAATTTCATCTCTCGGATAATTTCGCGACATTTTCACTCATATTCGGAATTTTCGGAGTTCGATTTCAGCTCCTGGATAATTTCGCGGCATTCTAGCTTACTTTCGGAATATTCGAAATCCAAACTCCAACGGGTACATGAGTCTAAACTATTTCCCATCTTGACAGGAAGTTCCTGGAGAATATTACATATAATAATTCTTAAGGATAACCTGACAACCTCCGACGGGTACACGAGGCTAAACTAATTCCCGAAACTCCCAGGAGCATACGAGTATAAACTGGTTCTCCTCAGGTTAATGCGGAACCCTAAGGTCAACGCCGGTCAACGCGTAGCCCTGGGTCGACGCCGGTCAACGCGTTGCGACGAAGAGTCAACGCCGATCGATTCGAAACCCTAAGGTCAACGTCGGTCAATGCATAGCCCTAGGTCAACGCCGGTCAACGCGTTGCGATAAAAGTCAACGTCGATAGAATCGAAACCATCTGTAGGTCCTTTAACACCGACTGAAGGTGGGGATCCATCATATCCAAAGCATTTCAGACTCCTCTATAAAAGAATGAGGCTGAAACACTTTGGAGGGGGTATCTGTAAGCGTCTAAAATTGTCTATGAGAACCCGCACGAAACTGGAAGCAATGAATGGGCGAGTCAAGAAGATTCACCTAATCAGCTCGCGCGCGTCGCTCAGCACACACACGCCATTCGACCCGTGCGCGTCGGTCAACACGCGCACGTACCAGCTCGTGCACGCCAGTCAACGCGCACACGTCAAATCATCTCGTGCGTGTTGGTCAAACGCGTGCAGGTCAAACCAACTCGTGCGCGCCGGTCAACGCGCGTACGTCAACCAGCTCGTGCGCGCCGGTCAACGCGCCGGTCAACGCGCGTACGTCAACCAGCTCGTGCGCGCCGGTCAACGCGCGCACGTCAAACCATCTCGTGCACGTCAGTCAACGCGCGCACGTCAAATCATCTCGTACGCATTGGTCAAACGCGTGCACATCAAACCAACTCGTACGTGTCGGTCAACACACGCACGTCAACCAACTCGTGTGCGTCGGTCAACATGCACACGTCAACCAGCTCGTGCGCGTCGGTCAACACGCGCACGTTAACCAATGTGCGTTCGACGGTCGGTCTCGCGGCGAAGCATACAAGTCAACAAAGCGAACCAAATACGCGAAGAGAACAAGTCTCGGAAGAAAGAGAATAGGAAAAGAAAAAAAAAGTCAGAAACCTGCGCGAGCACAGGACGGAACAAACCGACCTGCGCAAGCGCGGGTCAGATCAGTCTGACCCGCGCAAGCGCGGGTCGGATGCAACCGACCCCGCTCAAGCGGGGTCGGATTGCATCCGACCCACGCAAGTGCGGGTCGGGTGTGACCGACCAGCGCAAGCGCTGGTCGGACCTGTCTGACCCGCGCCGCGCAGTCCTGATCCCGAAACGCGTTTTGACGGTTTTGAAGCTGTTTTCACAGGATTTATCTGTTCCAGGGGTTCCTAACTGACTTGATATCATCCCCAAACGTGGTTAGGCTATTGTTAACTGAAGATAGAGCCAAATCACTTGTTCTCATCCAAATAACCGCATCCGGGGCCTATAAATACGAGCCAAAGGCCTCCATTTTCGAGATCTGAAATTTTATCAAGAGGACGAGGTGCTGCTGGATTGGAGAGTCAAGGAGCACGAAATTTCAGTGAAGGTTAGCGAGATCCCGGTGAACTTCAGCATAAAGGAGAAGCCATTCGAAGGATCTGAAGCCCATACGTCCGTTCCTTGAGATTAAGCTTTATCTTAATCTCGAGAAGAGCCCTGATTTCGCTTAGTCGATCTCAGCGCTTCAAGCAAAAACCCCCTTTGGTGAGGTAGAAGCTCTACCGAATTTTCCTACAACCGGATCTGATTCGCGGTCGTCCACGGATTAACCCCGGCACCGGCAAAGAAGCCACGCAAGCAAGAGCCGATAAACGGATCTTGCGTTTATTTTCAAGAAAGTTGTAATCTTTTATTTTTGTTATTTGAATCCATTTGTAACAACTAAAGTTTAATGAAATCAATGATGAAGGCAGCTTTCCACGAAAACATTCGTCATGAAGGTACTTTCTAACTTCGACCACACGCCTATAGCCGTTTCCTCTCCATCTACTAAGAAAGCTATATCCCTTTCAAGGCAAAGGATAATTGACGCCCGTGCTTCTAGATCCAGCTTCTCACAATCCTCATCAGACATATCCTTATGCTTCATCTCTTTTCCAGCCAAAGCCTTATGCAATTTTTGCGAAATCAACGAGTATTTCATCTGCATCCTCCAATAGGAAAAATCATTCTTTCCATTGAACTTTTTGATCTCATACTTTTCAATTTTAACTATTTTGCTAGTTGATGCCATCATCCGCTTGTATTAATAAATTCGCTTCTCTCAGGAAATTGTCGAGCACCACCTCAAACCAGAAGCTACACCACTCCCAATCTGAATAACCGCTCTGATACTAATTGTAGGACGCAGAGTCACACCCTCACGCCGCGGGAGCAATATAACCTGAGAGAAAGCCCTGGCTTTTACTTTCACAAAAACTCAAGCCAACCTCTACATTCCCGTTTCACAAAGGAATTAAGAATAGAAAGTGAAATATCACAAAAGTGAGGTATATGCTCTTCCTCTCATCAGTTCTAGGACTGAATTGTCGAGGAAACCTACAAGCAATAGCCAACACCCAGAAAACAGTAAAAACATGAGATTTACGTGGTTCGGCAAACTTACCTACGTCCATGGGAGGGGTGAGGGGAGATTTCATTATGAGGAGAACACCGACGACTTGTACAATCCACAAGCTTGTCTTAAAAGAAGAAGATTTAATTTTTACCCAAAAGAAATTGACCTCTCTCTTGTAAAATTTCTCCAAACTTCTCTCTTTTTCTCTCCTCAATATCTCTTTTTAGATCTAACAACTCTATGTTTTTCTCCTCTAAATAGTCGCTAAAGAACCCAAAGCAAAACCCTAATTTTCTCCTTTTACCGACCGACTAAAACCCTGTCTTTTTTTTCTTTCTCCCACACAGCCAAAAAAAACTCTAGCATGGGTATTTATAAAAGAGCATGAAAATCTTGGGTGGGCCGTACTGGGCTCTGCCCTTTGCCTCGGCACTCGTGGTTCCACGTTCGTGGGTGTGACCCCCACGTTCACATAAAGGAACTGCCATGGCAAGCATTAGGTCAAATTTATTGTAAAAAAAATCGCAACTATCCCAAATGATTACAAATAAGTCTTTACAAAAAATCCCAAATATCACAAACAATATCATATGCAAATTTTATAAATTACAAAGACGCCTTCCGATTTGGGAGCTCCATAAATTATTGTTTACGCCAAGTAAATTTCTATAAAGTTGCAGTTTGCGCCCTAGTAAAATTGCAGAAATTGTTGTTTACTCCTAAAAAGGCTACAGAAAACACATTTAAGGCTAGAAACTATAAAACAATCCAAAGGTGCAGTTTTCTCCCTGGTAAAACTATAAATATTTCAGTCCTTAAAAAAATCTAGAAATTGCAAAATAGTCCAGAACTTGCAATTTACTCCGTGAAAAAGCTGCAAAAATTGCATTTAAGCCAAGAAAATATAAAACTATCCTGAATTTATAAATTTGACCCTGGAAAGAAACTGGAGAAATTACATTTTAGCCTAGTTTTTGCAATCCAGTAATATAATTGTAGTTTGGTCCCCCATAAAATTTAGAAATTATAAAAATTGCATGTTCGTCCTAAAATCCCATGAATTGCAAATTGATCCCTCAAAATATTGAAAAACAAAGATATATTCAAGAAATATGAAAGTCATTAAGCTCGGCAATGACCTCTATGTCCCTAAACTAGATTAAAAAATTGGTGTAGCAAGAAAACACGACAAAATGAAATTGGTTTAAAAGAAATACACTACAAGATATATTCATGTAAACAAAATGTGAACACAATCAAAATCAGAAGTTTCAATTGCATCGACTCCTAAGTCGTTAAACTAGCTAAATAAATATAGAATTTTTACAGCAAATCAAAATTGACCTCTATGTCGTTAAACTAGATTAAATCAAATTTGACCACTACATCGTTAAACTAGATCTAAAATTAAATTTGACCTCTACGCTGCTAAGCTGAAAAAATTCTAAATCAGACCTCCACTTTGTTAAACTAGTCAAAATTCTAAAATTGACCTCTATGTTATTAAACTGGGCTAAATTTTAAATCTGACCTCCACGTCGTTAAACTAGGCAAAATTTCAAAATTGACTTCTACATCATTAAACTGGGCCAAATTCTAAATTTAACATCTATGTCATTAAACTGGACCAAATTAAAAATTTGATCTGGCCTCTAAGTCATTAAACGGGATCAAATCAATTTGATTTCCATGTCACTAAATTGGACCAAATCAAATTGATCGCCAAGTCGCTAAACTGGACAGAATTCCAATCTTGACTTCAATGTCACTAAGCTAGGCCAAATCAAATTTGATATCTACATCGTTAAACTAGGCCAAATCAAACTCGACTTCCACGTCATTAAACTGGGTCAAATCAAAATTGACTTCTACATCACTAAATTGTAATCTCAACGCCTTTAAAGGAGTGCTTTTTAGCATAGACCCTTTGGAGAATCCCCTGCTCATCAACATACTTAAAGCATTGATGGAGTCTGATGTGACAATCATGTTGGAGTAGGTTATAGCTCATCTCCACGTCAATGACGTAGCATGTCATCTCCATCCTTAGATCACCAATCTGATAGTTTAATCGAATCTTCTTAAGTGATCGGCTACTGCTAGACTTGAACCCAACAATAGTAACAGTCATCCTCAAGATCTTGTAAAGGGGAATACCCAAGAAACTAATGGACCTCTGTGGGATGATGCTCAAAGTAGACCCTAGGTAAATATGAATTTGCTCAAAGTAGCATTGCCTTTGATCTTCACCTTGAGGAGACTAGACATGCGAACTAGAAATGCTTCACTATTCGTCAATGCTTCCCTCAAAACTTCTCTCATTTCCTTAGACAAATGTAGAAGTTTGTGTAACGTTATATAGGCCAGGGTGTTGGCCAATTAAGCTAATATATCATACCAGAATAGGGATTTGAGACTAGAGGACGGTAGCTGCAATGCCTTATCGAAATGTGTTTCCTTTTGCTTGGCTAGTTCAGACTACTTGGATGGTCCCGGCTGATCGTAATTCATCAAATAACCCTTACCATACCTCATACCCGCAAGTGAATTTTGATCAGGTTGAACTATCATGGCAACCTTCTCTTCTTCTGATTTTTTTAGTGAGGAAACTTGCAAGGATTCCTCACCTATAGTTGTAGAGATGGTTGTTACTGTACTTCATAATATGTTTAGCCTTTACATGCGGCGTTAGTTTAGGGAATGCCCAACGTTTGTCTTGAATTAGGTCAAGATGGAACCACATCATCTCTTCTTTAGTAGTTGTAAGAGGGACAAAGTCTTTGCTCTATCGACCTTTGCTAAACATGATTTATTAGTTCCACTCTTGAGATAGGGATAGGGATGACTCTATTTTAATCATGGGTCTTTGGCATGGATCCAAATTAAAGAGTTACCATGTTAGCAGTAATCTTCTTTTGCTCAGGTCAGAGCTTAAAAATCCTTGAGTCAACGAACACCTATATTTTATCCTTAAGGATATAATAGTTCTTCATCAGATTTCCTAACATTCTATGATAGAGGTAATAGTTTGGATTATTAGTTTTTCCAACTTCTTAGGGCGTTGGGGTTCAAGATGCTTCAACCGATTGCCCTAATTAAGCACATGAAAGATGGCAACAATATGCTCATCTTTAAAAGATTAGCTCCGTTGGGTACCCATCTGGGACTCTTTCTTGTAATTTTCAAGCTTTTCAATCTCGACAGCAAATATCTCCTTAGCCTTTGACTAGGATGATTGTCCTTGTTTGTTCTTGTCCCCTTGCGGTTGGTGTGAGGGTCAAACTTATTAAAACATTTGACAGACTCCTCAACAATTTCCACCTACTCTATAAGGTACTTCGATGAGTTTGCCTTAACGACACCGATGTGAGCTTCTATGCAGCTCAAGAAATTATGCTGACACATCTGAAGTAACATTGATGGTGGCATATCTCGGCATCGTAAACTTAAATTGTGAAACTGCTTGATATAGTCTCTAATCAAGTCATCACCCATTTGCTTTTTGGAGAGAAGCTTGGCCATGGTGACATTTGACTGCTCCTCATGGAATTAGGAGAGGAACTGAAATTTCAAATCGATCTAAAATTTAATTGATCCTTCAACCAAATTTTAAAGCCAACTAAAGGCTAGCCCTTAATCGTGTTAATGAGCAACCTTGTCTTGATTGTGCCATTTCCTACTATATTCTATGTTTGTTAATGGAAGTAGTAGATGTGCTAGTTGGGCGATCCCTTGTCATCGAACATATGTCACATTGGCGGTGTGAACTTCATCAGGTAGGAAACTAAATCGTATTCAATAGGTTAGGGTTGGGTAATTCCAATCTTCTTCAGCTCCGTCCACTATGTGAGAGCATGGAACTAATTTTGGAGATCTTCAAGGACCTTCGTCTCATGGATTTCTTTTGGCGGAGCAAATGTCTCCGATCGCAAGTGAATGGAATTAGCATCCTCTTAATATGTTTGTTCTTTCTCAAAAGGGGTTTCAATAATTGGTTGTTTCCTTTTTTGAGGAACTTGCATGCTGCGACGGGGAGATCACCATGAGCTATTGAAGCATCGCTTCAAGGTGTTCAAAGCTCTTGTTGGATGCCTTCTTCTTGGTTTCCATTTGTAGAAGAAGATCATCATGAGCTTCTCTGTCCGCCATATCATTCATCCACCCCCACTCTTGACTTGAACTAGAGGTTGCATTTGATGCTATAGTAGAAATAGCATTGCTAGCAAAGGGCTGCTCAATTTGAGAAGAGGCTCGCGAAGCATGTGTCCGAAGAAGGGAATAATCAAAGGGCATTCTTACCCCTTGCCTAGACTGGCATGACAATAAATACAGTCAGTCTCTGGGAGTATGCTTCCAATGCTAGAAGAATATCTAGGATTAGAAAGACTATCTACATCTTCTTCTTCATCTCTTGTGGTCACACTGGTCATGTTGATCGTGCATTCTTGAAGATTAACTTTACACTTTCGGTTATGCTATTGCCTCTTAATCCTAGCCTCTCAAGGCTTATAAAGTTGCCTAAGGCGATTGAATATTGATTCCTTTGTAGAAATAGATTTGCACAAACAATTTGTTTGAACTGACATGACGATGTAACTTAGGGTAAAAAAATGCTAACATTGACACACCCTCTTCAGAGAAAGGAATTCTCTTAGATCAGTGTGAGTCTCAACTTGTCTTCGGCGGTTGCTCTTCTAGAGAGAAGCTTCACCTCCTTGGACTTTGGCAAGCAAACATTACCTATGATGGCATTGTCTCAACCCTCGACTAGCACGATCAATTAAGTCTTTATCATAAGTTAGAGCTTGTAATTTGCACGAAGAACCACTATGGGTGATATTTTTCCCCTGCAAGATTTTATATGGAGGATAACCCCCGTTCTCAGCTCCTGTTAAAGAAACATAGAGAGCATTGCAATATGCTTTAAGTAAACCCCCAGAAGGTTTGTGGACTGAAGTTCAAAATTAAAATACATAGGAATGTCTTGCCCCTTGATTTGAATGAGGATCGCTATTTCTTGTCTCCTAGCGAAGGTTGCTTGGCTTCCTGTGAAGCCAAGACTGTTATTAGCGAATGTCACCTTCTTTTGGGTAAAGGTCGAATCTGACCATGTCTTCACATTGCAATAAATCCTACATCAAATTCTGGTAGTGGTCGTGGATAACTTGTTAGAGAAAATGAATTCCTTAAACTTTGCTTTGTTGAATTTAGTGACCAATGATTTAGCAACGACCCTAAGTTGGACTGCAACATAATTTCCTCATCGGTTGAGAAGGAAATTCCCAGTGAAGTAGCCATCCTATTTCGGGTCTTTGAATTATAATTGACATAGGTTACAAATTTAACACTACAAAAGAAAGAAACAAAAGAATTTTATTTAAACTGGATTCTTTCCCATGTGCTGATGGAGCATCTATCTCATACTCCTTTGATGGTTCGACTAAAGAATTAAGCCTTAGGCTAATTGAAGATTTCCAAGGTTCTTTCAAAGAAGCTGAAGTCTTCAAGTTGAGTTCTGAGTTGCTAATTGCCAAGTGTGTTGCGTAAATTTTGAAGTCCACAAAAATAAGCAATCTCCCCTTCTCTTATAGGCTAAGAGAGAGGGCTAGTGGCTATTAAATATGGATTTAGTGGCCATTAACTTAGGTGATAATGAGGGAGAATATTTTCTACAAAAATAACTCTTGAATCGATCAATGTTGAGTAATGGTCAGGGGCGAAGCTCGCTAAGCAACCATGGGCAAATCATTCTAGCGAACTTCGATAAAATGTGGGCGGCCCACTTAGTTTTTGAACGAAGTTCACGTGAGGCTTGCGCGAGCTTCGCTTTGGCTCGGGTCGGCTACACTTAGGACCCCTTCATAGAAGTTTGATGTGAAGACTGTTGTTAGACCCTAGAGAGGGGGGGGGGAGGGTGTGATTAGGGTCTTATGCTAATCTAATCCAATTTTATGCCAATTAAAACTAACTCAAATATTATTCTTACAAGATAGATATATAATATGATATGAGCAAGAATATGCAATATGAATAAAGAAATATATCATAGCAAAGAGGTATATGATGAAATATATGCAAGGATATATAAACTAATGTAAGGGTGAATTAAACATAAACAAGATAAGAGTAATAGTGTAAATAAATAATGCAAACACACAATATGATCACGGAGTTCGGACCTTTCTTCCTACGTCTCCGGTCCCCACTCCTGGGGAGAAATCCACTATCACAACCGGGTTTTCTACGATCACCCGAATAACATTTACACCTCACAATGGGTTTTCAACGCTCACCGATCAACGTCCACACCTCACACTCGGTTTTCTAGTTCACCGAAAACTTCATAATTCACACTCTCACAATGTCGGTTTTCAACGCTCACCGATCAACGTCTACACCTCACACTCGGTTTTCTAGCTCACCGAAAACTTTACAATCTCACAATATAACAAATAATAAATTTGTTCTCTACAATAGATAAGAACACAATGAAAGCTCACACTCAATTGTTACAACTCTCACCAACCCAAATATACAATGTATGCAAATACAATAAGCTCAAGTGGGTGTGTGTAAACAATGAGTGAAATAAAATATAACTCAAATAGCAAACTAGCAATAATAAGAATATGAAAATCAATAATAAAATTGCTAGAGAAAAGAGTTAGAAAAACTTCTCTATAAACACAAAGGAGAGGATGAAGAAGATTGAGGATGAATCCCTCAATTGACAACGCAAGCTTCCTCCTTTGTAAACAAAAACCCCAAACTTAAAACAAACTAAACAAACTTCGGGGAGCCACTTTCGAGCCTGAGAAATTTCTAGAAATTTTTGCAGTCGACCGTGGCGGTCGACCGTGGGAATTTTCGAGCTGACAGTCGACCGTGACGGTCGACCGCGAAAGTTGCTGATGGCTCCGTAGGAAAAATCAAAGGCGCGACCAACCGTGGCGGGCGATCGACCGTAAACTGACATATGAGAAAACAGGTTTGAAAGTTGATTTTCTGATTTTAAAACCCTGTTTAAAATATCAAATAAATTCCAAAAAAATGTAAAACTCTGGGGAATGATTGTAGACATGATAATAAACATGCTTCAAAGATTGGTTTTTAAAAAGGACCTCCCAAATGAAAAATATCATTATTTTACAAAATAATCCAAAACATGAAAATGTAAACATATGAATTTTGACATTTTGGCTAAACCATGTTTTGAAACAATACAAAATGATTTTGTAGACTTAATAGAAGATGTAAACTATTGTTATGAAGTCTATAAACAATGAATATAGTATTTTATCAAAATACACATATAATACACTAAAACATGATTTCATGGAACTAAATAAAATTGATATTGATGAAATCATATAAATGCATATAAGTATGAAACAAAAATATGTTTTCCAATTGTATTCAATTGTTTCATAGTAAAACTTAAAACCTATCAAACCAAAACATATATGTATATATATAACTATATATATACAAAACCAAAACGTGTATGTGTGTATAAGATTGAGCTTAAAGTACTAACACACATAAAATAAACCTAAACTAAATATACCAAGCTTGTGATCTTCAACGAATCTCTATCTTGGTACACTCGCGGATGAAGCTTGAACTTGAATCTTTAACTTGAATTGCAAGGCTTCAACCACTATTCCACCAACCTCCATTTGATATGATCGTTATGGCGCAATCCATCCAACCTCCAACATATTATTTGCCTAGAATAAATATAAAACACAAACACTAGACAAACAATATTAGATGTAAATTATTTGTAAATCATCATCAAAATAAGAAGGCCAACAAAGACGACCTTCGACTTAGACTCGGGCATTATTCAACTCTTGTCAGTTGGGCAGAAGTAGCATGCGGCCTAGTTTGCATGTGACTCGAGCAATTTTCACTATGGTTTACTATTGGCTTATGTTCTAGTCCATTTGGAATGTTTAGCACATGGGTGTTTACTTCTTGCATTTGGAATGAGCATCAGTCCAGGAGAGAGTATATTTTAACCATCTACAGCTATTCCTTCTCCATGGTTGGCTAGCCCTATTGGTGTAAAAAATCTAAAAATTCTGATTTCTAGGGTAATTTAAGCCTTATGTAAGGGTTCTTGGATTAACGGGTTGCCTATCAGGTTGAACACTTACTTAAAAACTCTATTTTGATATCAAAATGTAGTGATTCCTTTAAACTATTAAAACAAAAGGACACTATCTCATCTCTCACTGTCAAAAAATCAATTACGAAATTATTTTACAGTGTGACGCCCCTGGGTTTACACAAGGCTACAGTCCAAGGTGAAACCAGAGATGTCAAACCTGTCATGCACCCACGCTGTGCATAAACATGTTTCACCAATCATAACAATATCTTCTAGTGGAACCAAATAGAAATACAGGTACAAAATAGGCAAAATAAAGGGAATAAATATAATAGACATGATATAGAAAAGATATCTCATAAATAAAAAGAATCATGTCTCAATTATAATACATCTGATACCTGAATAATAAAAATGACTCAACATGAATCAACAAAAAACCGTACTAAGGCATACTGCCTTTACAATATGAAAATAAAACTCTAATGTCTGGATAAAACTCAAAACTATAGTGGAGTCTCTATAAGTAAAAATACACGACGACGACTATGCCAAAACTCTGTTGCCCTGCGGCTCTCTGAAACTCCAAACTACCTAAAAATAATTTAAAAGAAAAAGAACAATAACAAGAGCGTAAAAGCGCTAAAGCAAGATTACATCAATCCGCTCCCAGGGGAAGGGCTACTAGTTGGAGTGAAGGCTCTATTTATTAAGCATAGTCTATCTAGATCATTTCCCCCATATCAAAGTAGAATTAACATTTAGAAACCTACAACACGAGACGTAGTACGTCAAGCAAAATAATCCAAACAAGGAAACCCTCATATATATACCATATGTCTCAAATTGTAGATGCCTAAACATTAATATCGAACTAGAGATAAACAATCTAAATGAGATTAATAATTAGAAATCCACAACACGAGACGAGTACATCGAGCGAAATAATCCAAACAAGAAAACCCTCATGTATATACCATATGTCTCAAATTGTGAATCGCTAATCATTGATCCCAACCAAGGAATTAAATAAAGCAATACATGAAGTAAACACTTTCCTAATATCGTATTTATTTTATCTTCCACTGTCACTGGGAGGGTAAGATAAATATTGGCATATAGTCACGCGTACTTTCAAGATCAAAGTACCTCAGTCATATATCTCAGTAATGAGTCATATACAGATCTGGCATCCGCCAAAGACTCAGGCTATTAATCAATAATCTCAAAGCAACGGACTATCCTGTAAGTGTCCTGAATAATGTACATGGCTCATTAGTCTCATCGCGATCTCAGCACGTAGCCTGAGTGCGGAACAGCCTACCATATAGGTATCCAAATAGATGGCCTCACAAACCTCATAACTATACGGTTCACAAGCCTCATCGCACACTCGTGCGGACGGACTGCTATACAAAGCATCCAAACCCAACTCAATGACCTGTACATATAGAATATCAACGCACTACCTCATGTAGCACTGAACTGGGTTCATCAACGATATCCATCTTATGCATAAATTGTGTATATCTGGTATATCGACGTACTATCCTATATAGTACTGAGTTGTGGTCATTAACGATATCCAACGAGTCTATGAATAATATCTAATTCAAATATGATCAAATCAAAACTTATCATAATCCCCTTGGGATTCTCAAATGCGTAACACAATATATTTATGACTATACGTATAACATCAAGCGGCTCAATACTCCACGAACGCATCTCAAAACGGCGCAACACAGCTCCACAAAAAACGAGCAGGAAAATAGACGGGACTTCTGTTAGTAAAACGAGCATATCTTTCTCTAGAAAAACTATTTTTAGAAATGGTTTTCTGTTTTAAAAACTATATTCATACATCTTTCAATTGTCATAAGTTTGAGTCAGTTTGGAGATTATTTGTTATCCCAAATCTCTAGTTAAACATTAAACATTATACATGTGCAGCAGTTTTTCTGCAAGACATGTTATTAGTAAAAAGAACATATCTTTCTCTATACAAACTCTTTTTAATAACGATTTTCTGTTTTAGAAACTAGATATACATAGCTTTCATTTGAAACTGGTTTTGTTAAATTTGAAGTTTTTTTGCTCTCTTAAAATCATAGTTAAGAATTATACAAGTATTGTAGTTTTTTGCAGAAAATATATATTTAGTACATCTCTTAAATTTCTCATATATAAACAAAATTATGAATAACCCTAATGATCATGATCATTATACTATCGTAAATAATAAAAAATATTACTAATCTAGTATTGGTTTAAGTTTTAATATAAAAAAAATCTGATTTTTAACATCACAAGTTAAGATTTAAACATGAAAACACATATTAAACATCTAAAGTAGTTATTTAACAATGGGGATGGGTTTGGATGAAGATAATCATACCTCAAACATTATTTTAAGCCTTTGAAATAAACATCAAGCAATCCACAAGCACAAACAACTCGTTCTCCCTTGTCACATGTTGAAGATTTCGCCCTCGTGTCGGTATTATGCTTCACAAAGCTCTCAAAATTCATAAGAAAAAGATCTAGGGCTTTTGAAGGGAGAGGGTGGCTGCTAGAGTTCATAGATATAATAATTTTTTTTAAAAAAACACATGTATTTATAGAGGCAAACCCGAAATTAACCTGTTTGACCTAAACCAGAAAACCTAGTCTGACTAGGAAAATAACATTCGGTATTTTGATCATAACTTTCACGTATGAGCTCAAAATGAGTTGATATAAGATTTGTTGAAAAGCTCTTGAATATACCTACAACTTTTATATTTTAAGTTTTTACAGATTCTAACTACTTTAGTGTGTAAAAATCATATACGTTTAACTGGTAAAAGATAGGATCCAAGATAGAATAGTGAAAATATAAATCACTATTACAAATAAAATCAAATGAAAGAAAGCTCAAAAAATGATTCATCAACGATTTAAAAATAAGATAATACCAATAACTAAATAGGAATAGAGAAAGATATATGTGGTTGAGCATTAACAAATCTAAGGACAACTCTCAATCCATGTCAAAACATTCCTACTCAATGTATTTAACAAATGGAACATATATCGGAACTCATAGCTTAGCTCACAGTATTCAAATACTTAAACCACTAATATGCAGGAAAACATAAGCACATTACATTATTCATGTGTATATACTTATACATCATAGAAGCATTCACAAATCAAATTTCAATTCCCAACATACTTAAGTTAATTTACATTGTTTAAGATTAAATAATTATATTAGTGAATTTAAGGTGGAGAGTAAAACCACAACTCGACAATCCAAGATGGGATTTCGAAAAATCATTAACATGGCCAAAACAAATCTCACACCTTAAAAAGTTAAATTATTATATATTCTCCCTAATTAAAACCAATAGTTTCATATCAACTTATCTAAAGACAATTACACACAATGTTGTCTAATCTTAGTTTTTCTATAATGCATGTCTAACAATCGAATGAGAAATTTAAACACAAAAGTATGGAGGTTGCAATTCCCCACACTCGCACTCTACTCGTTGTCACTCAATACTTAACATGAAATATACAAATTCTAAGAGTTCAATAAAATTAGTCTTTAACTATCCGAGGATGTTTTCTCTTCTCAAAGTATCTTATCTAGAAACCCGTAGGCAGCAAGTTTGCCCCGCTTGGCTTACCATATTGATCAAAATAAACATCTGATATTTAAACTTCTAATTCTCTAGGTTGCATGTGTAATCAAAATGGTATAATTATTATCATCTATAGTTGAACTATTATCAAAAGAGTCATCATAACGTATAGCCCATATCATTATAAAGAAACTCATTTTCATATTGATAATAACTCCTTGTTGAGTTTGAGCAAAAGGTTCAAATTCAAAGAATAACTATATTTTCAGACTTTTTAGTTCAACCATATAACTCACAAATATCAAATAAAACTTTAAACCCACTCAAAACTCCCTAACGAAGGTGTTCACAAAGTTTCAAGATCAATGGTAAGTCCTACGAAAAACTTACGGGATCAAATCACTCATAAATTAAAATAAAATAGGTTGTGCATGTTTTCAAACATTTCAATTATTGAACCAAATATCTGAATTGTGTTCCAAATGTCTGACATCTTGGACTAGATGTTTGATTTTTAAATGATATAGAACCAAAATCAGATAACACATATAGAGATGTCTGAACCATGGACCAGACATCTGAATTATGTCACCAAATGTTTAAAATCTGTATTTCAGCCGATTTTTTAGATTTCAAACTAGAGTTTTCCCGTATATTTCTCATACTAATTCTAGGAAAACTTTTCTATATCTTTTAACATAGAAACATGAATCTTACATACTTAGATCATATATTATGGTCATGGATTCTATGAAAGCACAATTTTTATCATCTAGGGCTCTGTAACAACTTGGTAAAATGTCGTTAAAACTTTTATATTCATGTAAAATAAAATATAGCACATGTTACCATCAAAACCTAATTTATAAAATATGCTCTACAAATTTTTATTAGATAACTACTGCTCTAGGATCAAAAACTGCATAGTGCATGTTTGACACCAAAATATCAATATGAACTCAATTATATTCCAAATAAAATATTAAAAATAACCATGATGGATCAAAATACATTTAACACGAAGAATTTAAATGTATTAAATAATTAAATGCGATAGAGAGCAAGTGGATAGTTGCTTGATGTTTTTTCTATTGAAAAAGATGATCTCGTAGCTGACAAACAATATGCAAAAAGTCTCATATTCCTTCTCCATACTTTGCCAGCCCTATGGTGTTAAAAATCAAAAAAAAAAAATATGATCTCTAAGGTAATCTAGGCCTTACATAGGTTTTTGACGTAATAGGCTGACCATCAGATTGGCCGCTTTTTACTTAAAATCTCTTTAGGCTTTTTAACACATAAAACCTTATAAAAACTCTATTTTGATATCTGAAAATAGATATTCCTTTAAGCTAATAAATAAAAGGAAATTATCTTATCGCTCACTGTCAAAAAATCAATTAAGGAATTATTTTTCGATCTTGACGGCACAAGGTGTTACAAAAAGATTTCATTAAAATCTTTCTACCAACATAAGATAATAGTGAGGACTTCCGACCTTGAAGCCATTTTCCATCTTCTCAATAAGAGGGTGAAATTTAGTCTAAAGTGACAAGACAAAAACCTACATAAATAGTGACTTTCACCACAAGAGGTACTTCTAGAATGTTTGCTAATTGCTTTGCAATTTGAGAGATAGGAGCTAAAGAAGATATTGGATTTGGTAAAGTTGATAAATTGACCTGACCATGAAGCATATTCAAAAAGAGTATCTTTAAAAGTGCACATCATCTCTGTAGTTACTTTACCAAAGAAGATAAGATCATCGGCAAACATAAGGTGAGATAATTGTCACTGCTTTGCTATTAGACTCAATGCCTTGATATCACTTATCGTCAATTTTTCCCCCAAAACAAGAGAAGAGATTCCTTCTGCAGCTAGGATAAAAAGGTATGAAGAGAGGGGGCACCCTTTTCTAAAACTTCTTTATGTCTTAAAGAGGCCTTCTCTATCACCATTCACATTCACAGAGATAGTAGTCGGAGAAATACAAGCATTGATGAGAGAGATTGACTTGTCGAAGAAAACCTGACCCTCTAAGGATCTCCAAGAGATAGGGTCACTCCAATCTATCATATGCTTTTGCCTTGTCAACTTTGAGAGCAAACAAAGGTCTTCTCTACTTTTTGTAAGACATGGAATAGATGAGTCCAATAGCCACCATAATTGTTAGAACTGTTTCTCCCTAGGACAAATTCATTTTGATATTGCAAAGATGAGTTTTTGGGAGGATATTTTTTATCCTATTTGCAATAATTTTTGCACACACTTCATAAGTAACTTGGTAAAGCCTTTGAGTATGAAGTATTTAGTTTTCTCCGGAATATGTGTGAGCACAGTATGATTCAAACCTTTTGGAAATTTATGAGATTTTAGAAAGAAAAAAAATCTGATCACCTCGTAGGTATGTTTCTTGATAATTTCCCAACCCAACTGAAAGAATAGGGCATGGAGCCCACAAGGTCCTAGAACCTTAATAGGGATTCATGGACTTGATAACCTTCTCGATCTCCTCATCCGAAGGGATGTCACAAATTGCTTTAATTACTCTTCATGTTTATAGTCGAAGGAAAACAAAGCAAATTTGGGCAGGGTGAAGGACCTGCAGAGACGAATAAATATCTTAAAAAAGTAGGAAACGAAGCCATTTTAATACCCTCCTATCTATCCGTCCATCCAATTGCCCAAATAGTTCTGAATAGCAGGATCGATGTATATAACTTCGCCTCCTCCACATGAGAGTACTCGTATGGAAGAATCCTGTATAGCGGTCCCCTTGTTGAATCCATTTGTCCTTCGTACGTCACGAAGAAGTGG
>NW_017972282.1:238881-271288 GCF_001876935.1 Asparagus officinalis
AGCGGCGGTCGATCGTGAACATGCACAGGAGAGGAGGAGGCTCTGGAGCTGAAGGCGGTCGACCGTGATGGTCGACTGTGCGGACCCTGTATGCGATTTAACTCTCGGGAATTGGTTCGGTGGACAGCCGCAGTCGACTGTGGGTTTCTTGTAATCGATTTATTCTCTATCGGGGGTGTTCGATCGACCGTCGTGGTCGATCACGATACCTGCACGGTCAAACGTCACAGTCGACCGCGTAGAGGGTTTGCAGTTGGGTCAGTTATTTGACCTAGTTCATTTTAGAGCTGATATATAACTCTAATCCTGATTAATTAAGGTTAAGCAAGGATATTTTTGAGCAGTCTTTGGGAGAGGATTGTTACATCTAATCGTGGGAGATTTGTAAGAGATCTAGAGCTTTGTTTAAGGGTTTGATCGGTGAGATTTGTAACTCTATTTGTATTCTCTTGATTTCTAATAGTAAGAACCCCCCATACTTGCCCCGTGGACGTAGACAACTTGCTGAACCATATTAAACTCATTGTCTTCCTGTGGTATTATGTTTGACTTATTAGTTGTGATTTATCTCTTGTTCTTGTTCATGTCGTTTCGAGGCTTCTGTCACGCACATTAATTGGTATCAGAGCTTTAGGCGTGTTCGAAGAATTTGGTGAAGAATTCCTATCTGAAGAGTTAGATCGATAACATGGGAGAAGAAAGCACATTAGGTTTGTCTCTTACGAAGGCGATACAGAGTCTGAGCATCAATAACACGAAGATTGATGTTCCGAAGTTCGACGGCACGTTTAATTTCAAATTGTGGAGGTGTCAGGTAATGGACGCATTGGATGCATAGAATTTTGAGGAGACTCTTGAGTTACAAGAGAAACCCGGAGACATGGAGGATAAGGTTTGGAAGAAGATGAATAGTAGAGTTTGTAGAGTTATTCGTTCATGCTTGACGATGGATCTTATTTATGATGTTATGAACGAGACGTCGGCGAAAAGAATGTGGAAAACACTCAATGAGAAGTATCTTACTAAGAGTATTGAGAATGGGCTTCACTTGAAGAAGAGGTTTTACCAGTTTAAGATAAAAATGGGAGTTTCCATTAGGGAGCATGTCAACAATTTCACAAAGCTACTTTCAGATATGGGCAATGTGGATATCATGGTTGAGGATGATGACAATGTGATGTTACTTTTGTGCTCGTTGCCGAAAGATGATTATGGTACGTTCGTTTTAACTATGATCAATGGAAGAACTACTGTTAGCTACAAGGAGGTGACCTCAGCTTTGGTGAATTATAAGTTGAGGAAGAGTGATGGTGAACCATCCAAGAAGGCATCGGGAGATGCATTAGTTGTTCAAGGCCGAGATCCAAACCACCGCCAGTTCAATCACTCAAGGTCAAAGAATAGGAGTGCCTATAAGTGTGTTGGTAGAAACCAATGTCGGTATTATAAAGAAGAATGACATTGGAAGATTGACTGCCCAAAGTGGAAGGAAAAAACCATGAAGAACAAAGGAAAAGTTGTACAAGCTTCAGAAGCGAATGTTGCAAAAGTTATTGATGAGCATTCAGATTTAGATTCTCTGGGCTATTCGTGTCCTGCACTGCCGTTGGTTTGCTATGTTGATTCCATGGAGTGGATGATGAATTCGGGAGCAACATATCACATTTGCTTAAGGAGGGATTGGTTCTCCAGCTTTAAGGAGTTGGAAAGAGGGAATGTCGTGCTTATGGGTAATGACCACATATGTCCTATTGGTGAAATTGGTTCAGTCCGGATTAGGATGCATAATGGAGTGATTAGGGAGTTGAAAGAAGTGAGGTTCGTGCCACAGTTGACAAAAAACATCATTTCTCTTGGGACTTTGGAGGCAGCTGGATATAGAGTGATCTTAGAGGATGCTACAGTGAAGGTCACGAAGAGTTCTATGATGTTGATGCAAGGTGTTAGTGAAAACAACCTATACTACTTGAAGGACAAAACAGTTACAGCGGGTCTGACAGCTTCTATCACTACAGAGGAGGACACCACCACTTTATGACACATGAGATTTGGACACATAGGTGATAAGTCTCTACAGTCATTAGCAAAACAGGGGCTATTAAAAAGTGCTAAGACCTGCAAGATGAAGCTGTGTGAGCATTGTGTACTTGGGAAGAAGACTAGAGTGAAGTTTGGCACCGTTGTTCACAACACCTGAGGTACATTGGATTACATTCACACAGATGTTTGGGATCCTTCTAAGAACACATCTCTTGGTGGGGCCAATTATTTTGTCACTTTCATTGATGATTATTCCAGGAGGAATTGGAGATACCTTATAAAGCATAAACATCAGGTCCTGGATATTTTTGTGGAGTGGAAAAAGAAAATAGAGTTGCAAACAGATAGAAAGATGAAGACTCTATGATCAGATAATGGTGGAGAGTACAAGAGTGATCCATTTCTACAGTTTTGTCAGGATCAAGGCATTAGAAGATACTTCATAGTTCGAGAGACACCGCAACAGAACGGGGTGGCTGAAAGATTGAACCGTACATTGATAGAGAATGTACGATGTATGATGATGCATAGTGGATTGCCTAGATCCTTTTGGGCCGAGGCGTTGGTTTATACGAGTCATCTCGTGAATAGGTTACCGTGTACTACGATAGATGAGAAGACTCTTTTGGATCGTTGGTTTGGTTTGGTGGCTAGTGACTATGAGTCGCTTCGGATATTTGGGTGTCCAGCTTATTACCATGTCAGTGATAGTAAATTAAATCTGAGGGTGAGGAAAGTTGTCCTTATGGGATTTAGAGATGGAGTTAAAGACTTCAAGTTATGAGATCCACAGGATAAGAAAATAGTTATTAACAGAGATGTCACATTCGATGAGGTGTACATGATAAGACCTCGAGTCCCTTAGCAGGTGGAGGGAGACCAGACATTTGAGATATCACAGCAGGTGGAGGATGATGTGAATCCACCCACTCCAAATAGCATTGTATCCATTGAGGCTCCTACTGAGGTGACACTGAGAGGAGATTAGATGACAGCCGGGCAGATAGAGGATACAGTGGATGATAATACTCAGGAGCAAGGTCATGTTTAAGGGTCCATTATAGCAGATAGATCGAGGAGGGTGATTCGTCAGCCAGCTAGGTATAATGATGTCATGATCACATATGCATTATCAGTGAAGGTCGTTAATGATATAGTTCCATCCATATTCAGGGAGGCAGAGTCTAGCCCCGATTCAATTAGGTGGAGGGAAGCTATGGAAGAGGAGATGCGATCTCTTCAGAAGAACGATACTTGGGAATTTACAAAGCTACCTAAGGGTAAGAAAGCTATTGGTTGTAAGTGGGTATATACGAAGAAGGAGAGATCTTCTATTGGGGATATTCGGTTCAAAGCCAGATTGGTTGCCAAGCGATATGCACAGCTTGAGGGCATTGATTACAATGAGGTATTTTCACCTGTCATGAAGCATTCATCGATTCGGATTTTATTGGCGTTAGTGGCATAGTTGGATTTGGTCCAGATGGATGTAAAGACAGTCTTTTTACACGGAGATTTAGATGAGGAGATCTACATGACACAACCCTTAGGATTCAAAGCTGTAAGAAAAGAAGAATTGGTTTGCAAGCTGAAGAATTCTCCTTATGGTTTGAAGCAATCACCGAGACAGTGGTATAAGAGATTTGACGCCTTCATGATTGGCCATGGGTACACGAGGAGCTCATATGACCCATGTGTTTACATGCACAAGCTACAGGATGGTGAGCACATATATTTACTTTTATAGGTTGACGGTATACTTATTGCTTCTAGGAATTCTGCGGCTATTCGAAAGTTAAAAAAGGAGCTATCATCCGAGTTTGATATGAAGGATCTTGAAGAAGCAAAGAAGATATTGGGTATGGAGATCGAGAAAAACAGGGTGAATGGGAGATTGAAGCTTACACAGAAGAGCTACTTGCAGAAGATGTTAAAGAAATTTAACTTTGAGGGCAATGCAAAAGTAGTTTGCACACCATTGGCTCCCCACTTCAAGCTTTCAGCATTGATGTCGCATGTTTAAGTTAAGAACATAGATTATATGTCAAAGGTCCCATATGTCAGTACAGTAGGTAACTTGATGTATGCGATGGTGTGTACGAGGCCAGATTTGTCACAGGCCGTGAGCATGGTATCGAGATACATGCATGACCCCGGGAAGGGTCATTGGGAGGCCGTGAAGTGGATTCTTCAGTATGTTAGAGCCATCATGGATGTTAGTTTGGTATTCCAGAAGGATGAGAAGAATGAGCAGGATTGTATTGGTTATGTAGATTCAGATTATGCTGGAGATCTTGACAAGCGTCGGTCTACTTCAGGTTATGTGTTTACATTGGCAGGTGCACCGGTATGTTGGCGATGTACGCTTCAGTTCACAATGGCTCTCTCTACTATAGAGGCGGAGTATATGGCGGTAACTGAGGTTGTTAAGGAGGCATTGTAGCTGCAGGGATTATTGGATGACTTGGGGATCACACAGAAGACCATTTGGGTATTTTGTGATAGCATGTCGGCTATCTATTTGGCGAAGAACCAGGTTTATCATGCGCGCACGAAGCAAATCAATGTCAGATTCTATTTTGTTTGTGATGTTTTGGATGATGAAGACGTCATATTAGAGAATGTCCACACAAACGACAACCCTGCAGATATGATGACCAAAGTTGTTTCAGATATGAAATTTGGTCATTGTTTGAAGCTTTTGAACATTCTTCAGTGTTGAGGCCTTTGGAGGCCATTTGGGTGAACTACGTTCGGCTTAATTCCTTGGGCAAGAGGATACGTTAGCAGTCTTTCGATACATTCGGTTTGATTCAGATGAGGGGAGATCATTTCAGCTCACGTTTGGTTTCCCGACTTGTTGTGGATTAAGTCTGTTGTCGTGGGATGTTTCCACAACGTTCTGGATGCAACAAGTGAGACATTTGGATGATTTGGTGTCGGCTCAGTTTTGGTAGAAACATTCGTCGAGGTGGAGAATTGAAGAAGTGGTGAGAGAAGTTCAGGAAATCAGCAAGAATTAGCCAGGCAGACTGGCGTTCGACTATGAGTCAGCGGCGGTCGACCGTGAACATGCACAGAAGAGCAGGAGGCTCTGGAGCTGAAAGCAGTCGACCGTGATGGTCGACCGCGTGGATCCTGTAGGTGATTTAACTCTCGGGAATTGGTTCGGTCGACAGCCACGGTCGACTATGGGTTTCCTGTAATCGATTTATTCTCTATAGGGGACGTTCGGTCGACCGTCGCGGTCGACCGCGATACCTGCACGGTCAACCGCCATGGTCGACCGTGTACCGGGTTTGCAGTTGGGTCAGTTATTTGACCTGGTTCGTTTTGGAGCTGATATATAACTCTAATCCTGATTAGTTAAGGTTAAGCAAGGACGTTTTTGAGCAGTCTTTATTTCTATTCATGAACCGTGGACGTAGGCAACTTGTTGAACCACGTTAAACTCATTGTCTTGCTGTAGTATTGTGTTTGGCTTATTAGTTATGATTTATCTCTTATTTTTATTCGTGTTGCTTCGAGGCTTCTGCCGCGCACAACACATTGGAACCAAATTAAATCTCTCTTCAGCTTCAAGAGACTCCTCCTAGCGAGCTGGGTGCAAAAAATGGTCTTGATCGCATCTAGGTTTTATCGAGTTGGTGGTGCTTTTTTATAATGTCTCAAGGGCTGTGCATATATAGCTTTACAATCTTGATCATCTACTTTTAGAGGCGAAGATGACGTTTGTTAGATTAACAAGATGAGCAATTGAAAATAACAACAATGACACGCAATACTAGTAGGACAAATTGTGATTTTTTTTTCATACCATAACGTGTAGCTGTTGATAAATTTCATCAATATAAACTCTTTTATTGGTATTAATTACACTCTCTGAATTATCTCCGGCCTCGAGATGTCACATCAGAATCATATGGGATTAACTTACTTTCTTGTCCTCGGTTTAGACGTTAATTAGTTTCGCAGCTGAACCTAGGAAGAAAAGTAATTTATTGTCCCGTGATTTACGTTTCATTGTAAGGGAATATTGTTTTGCCTAAATCATTTCAATGTAAGGGAGTATAGTTTTTCCTTGTGTTCTATGCTCATAATAAAATAGTTTAGAGTATAAAACTACTATAATACGTGGCTGTATATGCAAAAAAAAAAATACTATACTTTACAATTTAAGCAATGGTAATTCTGTCTTAGTTTATAGTTTCACTTTTTTCTTTGCAAATATGAAGGTAGATCTTAGACCCTAGAGAGGGGTGATTAGGGTCTTATGCTAATATAATCCGATTTTATGCCAATTAAAACTAATTAACAAGTTATTCTAGCAAGTATTAAATACAACAAGATATATGAGCTAGGATAAGTGATATAAACAAAGAGATATATCTTATATGGTGAAATATATGCAAGGATATATAAACAACACAAGGGTAAACAATCTAAACTAAAGATATAATTGTGATAGGGCATTATAAACAATGCAAACACACAATATGATGACGGAGTTCGGACTTTTCATCCTACGTCTCCGCTCCCCACTCCCGGAGAGAAATCCTCTATCACAACCGGGTTTTCTACGCTCATCTGAATAATGTTTACACCACACAATATCGGTTTTCAACGCTCACCGATCAACGTTCATAATTGTTCACAGAGTTCGGTCCCCACGACCTACGTCTCCGTTCCTACCTCGAGGAGATCTCTACTATCACAACCGGGTTTTCTACGCTTACCCGAATAACGTTTACACATCACACTTAGTTTTCTAGCTAACCGAAAACTTTATAATCCCAAAATGTAACAAATTTGTTCTTTACAATAGATGAGAACTTAATGTAGACTCACACTCAATGTCATAATCCCACAACCCAAATTATACTATGAATGTAAATACAATAAGCTCAATGGTTGTGTGTGAACAAAGAGATAAATCAAAACAAGCTAAATTCAATTAAAATCTAGCTTATGGAAATTAACATCAAACATATAAAAATGCTAGAATTGAGTTTAAGAAAAACTTCTCTATAGATCAAGAAAGAGAAGGAGGAGAGTTGGATGCTCAAACTTCAATTGATGATCTCTTCAAGCTCTTGTGAAATTGTTTTCACAAAACAAACTCCTAAATGCTTAAAAGCTTCTTAAACAACTTAAACAACACTTAAACCCTTGTTAAAACTTTATTAAAACATTTCTTGGATGATTTGGAACTGAGGATATGTGGGGGTATTTATAGGAACCCCAAAGCCAAGAGAAAACAAGGTAAAAAGACCAAAAACCTAAAAACAGTATAGTCTGGAAATATAGCCATTACAGTGTTATGAGTCGACTCAGTACGGTTCATGAGTCGACTCATAAGTAGCTGTTACAGGCTAAAAACTAACTTATGGGTCGACTCGTAAAATTCATGAGTCGACTCATCATGCATGGGTCGACTCATGAGGTCATGGGTCGACTCAGCAAAAACAAAATACACTTTCCAACTCAGTTTATGAGTCGACTTATGACAGGCATGAGTCGACTCAACCTGATGGGTTGACTCATAATGTTATGAGTCGATTCGTCAGAAACAAAATATAAACTACACAACAGTTTATGAGTCGACTCAACACTATTCATGAGTCGATTCAAGACATGCACACTGTCTGTTTTAAAGAGAAATTTAATTTATAAACCTCTTTTAAAAATAGCAAATAAAATCAGAAAAATGTAAAACTTTGGGAAATAATTATAAACGTGATAATAAACATGTTACAAAAACTTGTTTTCATAAATGACCTTCCAAATAAAAAATATCAATATTTTACAAAATAGTCCAAAACATAAAAAAGTAAACATATGAGTTTTGACATTTTAGCTTAATCATATTTTGAAACATTACAAAATAATTTTGTAGACTTAATAAAAGATGTATATGATTATTGTTAAGTCTAAAAACTAAGAATACAATATTTTCACAAATACAATAGAATATGAAACATATGAGTATGTATATGAATATATATTTGTTTCATATCTAGGAAATTAAACCAAACCAACTTATCCACGTAAAAACAAACATGTATGAATATAAATATTTATTTATATGCTTATAAAAACTTTGTTTGTGGATAAACTAAAGGGAAAAATATGTCCAGCCCCAAAATGAGAAAGTTCATGTGACCGGCCCCTTTGTATTTTGGCCCATGTGATTCAGCCCCAAAAATACCATTTAATATTTCAAGTCACCTCCACGTCAGCAGTATAAAAAAGAGATTGTATTTTGAAAAAAACCCAAAATTACCCCTTCACTTATCTTCCCCAGACGTCTGGTCCACAAAATACATGGAAAGTCACGCCCATTAATACGATCTGATGAAAAAAAATAGAGGGAAATTTCCCGCTTTTTTTTTAACTCTATCATGAGCAATAACTCATGTTAGTTCTAAGTTGTTTAATGTTAGTTCTAACTTATTTTATGTTAGTTCTATTTCATGTTAGAGCTATTGTTAAGTAGAACTAATATAAATACTTTAGGCTATTTGGTCTAGTGGTAAACCTTATTTAAATTAGTTCTAACTTATTTTATGTTAGTTCTAACTTAGTTCTAATTCATGTTAGAGCTAACTTTAATTCTAACTTAGTTCTAATTCATGTTAGAGCTAACTTTAAGTAGAACTAATATGTTTATACCATGTTATAGTGGCTATGTTAGTTCTAGTTGAGCTCATGTTAGTTCTGGTGGTTCTTGTGTTAGTTCTAGCTGATTTCATGTTAGTTCTACTTACAGCTAGTGTTGGTTCTAATATAAGCGTTAGTTCTAGTGGCTATATTAGTTCTAGTTGAGCTCCTGTTAGAACTGACACGATACTTGTTAGAATTAATACTAGAGAAGCTAGAACTGACACATCATCAAGTAGAACTAACATGGCGTTTAGACCTAACAATTACGCTAGAACTAAAGACTTAAATAAATTAGAACTAAAACGATACCAGTTAGAACTAACACTGGAGAATCTAGAACTAACACATCATTAAGTAGAATTAACACGGTGTTTAGACACAACAATTATGTAGAACTAACGACTTAAATAAATTACAACAAACACGATATCTGTTAGAACTAACACTAGAGAAAGTAGAACTAACACGGCATAAATTAGAACTAACATCGCGTTTAGACCTAACACTTACGCTAGAACTAACGCATTAAATAAATTAGAACTAACACGATACCAAATAGAACTAACACTAGAGAAGCTAGAACTAACACATCATCAAGTAGAACTAACATGGTGTTTAGACCAACAAGTACGCTAGAAATAACGCATTACATAAATTAGAGCTAATACGATACCGGTTAGAACTAACACTGGAGAATGTAGAACTAATATAGCATAAATTAGAACTAACATGACGTTTAGACCCAACACTTATGCTAGGAATATCACATTAAATAAATTAGAACTAACATGATACCTGTTAGAACTGACACTGGAGAACCTAGAACTAACACATCATCAAGTAGAACTAACATGGCGTTTAGAACCAACAATTATGCTAGAACTAACGACTTAAATAAATTAAAACTAACACGATATCTGTTAGAACTAACACTGGAGAAGCTAGAACTAACATGGCATAAATTGGAACTAACATGACATTTAGACCCAACATTTACGCTAGAACTAACGCATTAAATAAATTAGAACTAACACGAGCTGGTAAAAATTAGAACTAACATGAGCTGGTAAAAATTAGAACTAACATGAGTTGCGATAGAACAAACATGAGCTAACTCTAGTTATGTATGCCATTTTTTAAATTCTATCATGAGCTAACTCATGTTAGTACTAACTTATTTTAAGTTAGTTCTAACTTATTTCAAGTTAGTTCTAACTTATGTCATGTTAGTTTTAATGGCAAGTAAGAGCTAACTTTAAGTGGAACTAACATTAATACTTTAGCTACTTGGTCTAGTGGTAAAGCTTGGTAATTTAGAGAGGAGGTCAAGAGTTCAAACCCCTACACCTACAATATAAATTTAAAAGTCTTTGATTAGGTCTTGGGGCTCTTGGGATCTTTGTTAGTTCTAACAAATTTTATGTTGGTTCTAACTTGTTCTTTGTTAGTTTTAACTCATTTAAAGTTAGTTCTAACTTGCTCTTTGTTAGTTCTAACTCACTTCATGTTAGTTCTAGTTCTAATTCATGTTAGTTCTAACTTGTTCTTTGTTAGTTCTAACTCACTTTATGTTAGTTCTAACTCACTGCATGTTAGTTCTAGTTCTAATGCATGTTAGTTTTAGGCTATTGGGCTCTTTGTTAGTTCTAACTCATATTTATGTTGATTGTAACTCACTTCATGTTAGTTCTAGTTCTAATTCATGTTAGTTCTAACTTGTTCTTTGTTAGTTCTAACTCACTTTATGTTAGTTTCTAATTCATGTTAGTTCTAACTTGTTCTTTGTTAGTTCTAACTCACTTTATGTTAGTTCTAACTCACTTTTTGTTAGTTCTAACTCACTGCATATTAGTTCTAGTTCTAACTCATGTTAGTTTTAGGCTCTAGGGCACTTTGTGATACGAGTCGCCGTGCGAGCACCCTTTGGTCGCAGAATTACCAAAAGGTGGGTTGAGAAGAAGATAACTAAAACACAAGAATAATTCAGTATGACGAAGAAAAATACCTTCTCTAGATTATGAAGAATCAATTATTACAAATCTCTCCTGCACAATCTCACTAGAATCGAGAACAACCTCTCAATCCTCTCTAAACTCTAATACAATGATTAGAATCTCTCTTAATTCCCTCTTATTGTTTAGAAACCCTAAAACAGTCCTTTATATAGGTGTACAAATATGGATGGCAATCTGGTAAATAACCAAGCTCAAAACCAATAGGAATTCGTGTGAACAAAAACCCAACCAAACCAGGAAACCGTCGATGAGTCGACTCATGACTGAGATGAGTCGACTCATGACCTCATATGAGTCGACTCATAACTGATGAGTCGACTGGTCAGAGACTTTTGCTAACAGGGCTTGATTTCGTGAGTCGGCTCATGACAGCCATGAGTCGATTCAACCTGATAAGTCGACTCATGTACATGTATGAGTCGACTCACGAGCTAAAAACTAAATTCTTCGAATCTACTACTCGCCGTCTCATTCCACGCTTCATCCTGCATTCTATTGTACTATTTTACACCCCTATTCTCATGATATCATAAGAATCATCTATCCTCAAACTCCCATGAGGATCACTAAGCTCCCGAGAAGAAGATACACCCGTATCATGGGTCCCCTCCTTAGGAACTTAAAGTCCCGTTCAAGTTAGAACTTTTGCTGAGGAAACTCTTGAACTCCTCCATCTTTTCTGCACCATCTGGCCCTGCTAGGAACCTGGTCTCGATGTCCGATCAGAAACAACTCATTCGTCCCGCGTCTCGTCGTAGTCACCTTTCGCGCCAAGTTGCAATCCTTTATTAATGCTTTTCTGGAAGTCTAATGCACAGGGAGACAAACTTCTTGCTTACATTCACTAGTCTCTTCACTCGTGTCACCGTCCCCAAGCTTGTCTCCCTTGCCGAACGAAATATGAACTTTTCACCATCCTTAGTGAAGGTGTACTTCTGAGCCCGCCTCTCGTAGATCGCATATCTATCCCATAAGTACGGATTGCGTAGAATAATCTGACAAACATCCAATGGAACGATGTCACACGTGACCTCGTCAATATACGACTCGTCGAATGCAAATCTGACAAGACATTAATTAACTACACTCAGTTTCTCCTCCTTCTGAATCCACCCCAATGGATAGGGCTTCGGATGCTTGACCATCTTCAGACCCAGCTTCTGAACCAATGCCTCGGATATCAAATTCTTCTTGCTTTTCGAATCAACAATGGCGTCAACCAAATTAGTCTTCACTTGCAACTTAAGAACAAAGAGTTGCTCTCTCGAGTCGTCGTCTTCTTTCGTCGTCTGCTTCCCCGTCATAAGGTTGAGACAACTGTTGGGCTCTGTCATCCTCGGGACTTCTTTCGAACCTTGATCTATCATGTATGCCTTTTTCTCCTCCTTCTTCTTGAACCCTCTTGGCTTGAGATGAGGATACTTCTCCCAGCACCGATCAGCTATATGCCCTGTCTTCTCGCAGTGACTACAAATCAGCCCTGCTTTCCCTGTATCACCCTTCTTCTTCTCCTCCATAGATTGAGAACTACTAGACTCGCCTCCTATTTGTTTGGAGTCTCCTTTAGCCTCGTTGCTATTCTTTTGCTTCCCTCGAGGGCAATAACCTTCACGCTCACCTCTGTAATTGATTCTACCGTGAATAGCCTCATCTCCTTTCGGATGTAATCGCTCAATCCCGCCATATACTTCATAAACACGAAATATTCCTCTATCGCAATGTTGAGGACTATCGTCTGCTGCTGGAACTCCGTAGTGTATTCTTGAATGGTTTGATTGACCCTTTGGTGTAAGCCGTACCACTTGTACTAACGCTCTTCAAGGAATCCCACCGGGTAGAACTGCTTCCTCAGTAACTCCTTGAACTTGTTCCACGACACCGCCTTCTTTTTTTGCTTGTAGTAGGATTTCAACTATGTCAACGCATGCCCTGAAAGCTTCAAAGTCGCGAACACAATCTTCTCTTTTGACGAATAGCCATAAAGAGTAAAATACGTCTCCATCTGCTCGATCCAGTCATCAAGCCTCTCGACGTCAACACTCCCATCATAAACATGAATCTCCACCTTGAAGTCAATCTTTAGGTTCTGATAAGAATTCTTACCCCCTTAATGCAATGCAGCCTTAACGGTCTCCTCCTCCTCGTTAGAATCTGAATCTACTCTCTCCACATCGGACTCAACAATTTTCTTCGAAGAAGATTTCACCTTGTTTGCCACCTCCATGGATAAGACTGACGAGTTGTGTGAGAGTCAAACCTATCGTCTCGATCTGCTTCTCCAATGCATCAATCCTCACTGAATCGTCTCCTTCAGCCATCTTCTCCTTCCTTAAAACCTAGACTCCTTCCAATGAAATAAGGATCTCGCCAAGGTTCTTGTATTGCGATCGAGTCAGGACCATACACAGGATGCCCCCTTTGCAGGATCTAATCGTTCTGATACCAACTTGATACGAGTCGCTGTGCGAGCACCCTTTGGTCGTAGAATTACCAAAGGGTGGGTTGAGAAGAAGACAACTAAAACATAAGAACAATTCAGTATGGCGAAGGAAAATACCTTCTCTAGGGTGGGTTGAGAAGAAGACAACTAAAACATAAGAACAATTCAGTATGGCGAAGGAAAATACCTTCTCTAGATTATGAAGAATCAATTATTACAAATCTCTCAGTATGGCGAAGGAAAATACCTTCTCTAGATTATGAAGAATCAATTATTACAAATCTCTCTCTCACAACCTTACTAGAATCGTGAACAACCTCTCAATCCTCTCTACACCCTAATACAATGATTATAATCTCTCTTAATTCCCTCTGATTCCTTAGAAACCCTAAAACAATCCTTTATATAGGTGTACAAATGTGGATGATAATCTGGTAAATATCCAAGCTCAAAACCAATAGGAATTCGTGTGAACAGAAACCCAACCAAACCAGAAAACCATCGATGAGTTGACTCATGACTGAGATGAGTCGATTCATAACCTCATATGAGTCGACTCATAGTTGATGAGTCGACTGGTCAGAGACTTTTGCTAACAGGGCTTGATTTCGTGAGTCGACTCATGACAATCATGAGTCGACTTAACCTGATGAGTCGACTCATGTACATGTATGAGTCGACTCACAAGCTGAAAACTGGATTCTTCGAATCTGCTGCTTGCCGTCTCGTTCCACGCTTCCTCCTGCGTTCCACTGTACTGTTTTACACCCCTATTCTCATGCTATCATGAGAATCATCTATCCTCAAGCTCCTATGAGGATCATTAAGCTCCCGAGGAGAAGATACACCTGTGTCATGGGTCCCCTCTTTAGGAACTTGAAGTCCCGTTCAAGTTAAAACTTTTACTGAGGAAACTCTTGAGCTTCTCCATCTTTTCTAGACTATCTGGCCCAGCTAGGAACCTGGTCTCGATGTCTGATCAGAAAAAACTCATTCGTCCCGTGTCTCATCGTAGTCACCTTCCGTCCCAAGTTGCAATCCTTTATCGATGGCTTTTCTGGAAGTCTAATGCCCAGCGAGACAAACTTCTTACTTGCATTCACTAGTCTCTTCGCTCGCGTCACCTTCCCCAAGCATTTCTCCCTCGGAAGAGATGCCGAACGAAATATAAACTTTTCACCATCCTTAGTGAAGGTGTACTTCTGAGCCCGCCTCTTGTAGATCGCATATCTATCCCATAAGTACGGATTGCATGGTGTAATCTGACAAATATCCAATGGAACGATATCGCACGTGACCTCGTCAATATACGACTCGTCGAGCACAAATCTGACAGTGCATTGATCAACTACACTCAGTTTCTCCTCCTTCTGATTCCACTCCAATGGATAGGGCTTTGGATGCTTGACCGTCTTCAGACCCAGCTTTTGAACCAATGCCTCGGATATCAAATTCTTCTCACTACCCGAATCAACAATAGCGTCAACCAAACTGGTCTTCACTTGCAACTTAAGAACAAAGAGTTGCCCTCTCGGGTCGTCGTCCTCTTTCGTGGTCTGCTTCCTCGTCATCAGGTTAAGACTGTTGTTGGGTTCTGTCATCCCCGGGACTTCTTTCGGACCTTGAGCTATCATATATGTCTTTTTCTCCTCCTTCTTCTTCAACCCTCTTGGCTTGAGATGAGGATACTTCTCCCAGCACTGATCAGTTGTATGCCCTGTCTTCTCACAGTGACTATAAATCAGCCCTGCTTTTCCTGGATCACCCTTCTTCTTCTCCTCCTTAGATTAAGAACCACTAGACTCACCTCCCGTCTATTTGGAGTCTTCCTTAGCCTCGTTGCCCTTCTTTTGCTTGCCCTCGAGTACAATAGCCTTCACGCTCGCCTCTACAATTAATTCCACTGCGAATAGCCTCATCTCCTTTCGGATGTAATCCCTCAATCCCGCCATATACTTCATAAACACGGAATATTCCTCTGTCGTAATGTTGAGGACCATCGCTTGTTACTGGAACTCCGTGGTGTATTCTTAAACGGTTTGATTGACTCTTTGGCGCAAGCCGTACCACTTGTACCAACGCTCTTCAAGGAATCCCACAGGATAGAACTGCTTCCTCAGTAACTCCTTAAACTTGTTACATGACACCGCCTTCTTCTCCTGTTTGCAGTAGGATTTTCATCATATCAACGCGTGCACTGAAAGCTTTAAAGTCACGAACACAATCTTCTATTTTGATGAATAGCCATAAAGAGTAAAATACGTCACCATCTGCTCGATCCAGTCATCAAGCCTCTAGACGTCAACACTTCCATCATAAACAGGAATCTCCACCTTGAAGTCAATCTTAAGGTTCCGATAAGAATTCTTATCGCCTTGATGCAATGCAGCCTTAACAGTCTCCTTCTCCTCGTCGGAATCTGAATCTACTCTCACCACATCGGACTCAACAATTTTCTTCGAAGAAGATTTACCTTGTTTGCCACCTCCAGGGATAAGACTGACGAGTTATGTGAGAGTCGAACCTATCATCTCGATCTGCTTCTCCAATGCATCAATCCTCGTTGAATCGTCTCCTTCAACCATCTTCTCCTTCCTTAAAACCTAGACTCCTTCCTGTAGGCATATAAAATTGCTTATAGGTCCCTTAGCTAAGCTCGGCACAAACCGACGAACCAACGAGGCGACGAGATCGACGAATCGCACGCAAGCAATGGAATACATCCATTCGCATTCGGAATCAAGCCAAGTGTTGAAGAGTCAACGAGTCATCCAACCAAGGGCAGACTCGGACGAATCACGATCGAATCAAAATCAGTTTCGGACTCGAACTCAGAAGTGGATCTACTGCCAAATCAGATCAACGAATCAAGTCTGGATAAATCAACCACAGAACCGAATCACGGATAGAACCAAGAGCGGAAAACGACGAAACAACCATGCCTAAGGGGGCTCGGCCAAAGCCGAGCCACCTATGGGTGGCTCGGCCCAGTGCCGGCCACCCATAGGTGGCCGACAGTGTCCTGTGTGCGGGCACAGTAAAGAGAGCCTATAAATAGGCCACTTGGTTCATTTGTTCAAGGGTTGAAAATTTTGGAGGCGAAGCTCTGCCGGATTCAAGACTCGAAACTTAAAAAAGATTGGAGCTTTGGGACTTCGGGGACTCACTCTTCCAGATCTGGTGCTCAGCGATCGTCAACGCCAAATAAGGCAGGTGTTCGAGAGGACCGGATCTCAGATCTACGCAGACGTACTCCGGATCTAAGCTTGGTCTTAGATCCCGAGACTTGGACGATTGTTTCCTTGGTGAATCAATCCTCCCCGGCTATTATTTCCTTTGTGGAATAATACCCGTCGTACTGCTTAGATCTGATCGGATCTAGATCTCGCGGTGGTCCACGGATAAACCCCGGCGCAGGCAAAGAACCCACACAAAGCAAGAGACCGCAAAACAGGATCTTGCGATTCGTTCGACAAATAAGGAGAAAGTTGTAATTTTCTTTATTTCTTGTGTTATTTGATTTTCGTTGTAACCGGATCTAAAAAAAGACCGGATCTTTGTAATCGATAAACTATTACAAGAATTTGCAATGGAATCAATGATGAAGAAAACAACGATTTTTCCCGCGAACAACAACAAATTAAACAACATTGTAAAGGACAGTTATTCTCCTCCATATCAATTTATATGTTGTTGACATAATACATATCCACGACATCAATTATCAAATATATTGATGATCGAAGTTATCATCTTGTTGGATTTGAGATACAAGTCGCATCGGGTGAGATTCCTCCAGTTTCCAACCAGGTCAGATCTGCTCTGGCCAACTCTTCTGCCACAGACGGCGTGGTGACTCTCTCAAAGAGAGCCCGCCAAAGGCAACGTCAACGCCTTGCGAAACGATTCACAAAGGCCATGGAGTCAGTTGACGGGATCCGCTCCAACGTGGATCTGAAGAACAAAAGAGGCAAGCAGTCTCGACAATTAACGAATGACGGTTCCTCCAAGCCGCCAACAATGGAATGGGTCCATGTCAAACGGAACCGATCAACGCTGGAGGAGCGCATTCGCAAGCGCCGCGCACTATCAGCGCAGGCACGGGCTCAAGCTGAAGAAGCCCGTAGAAAGCTGCAGAAAGAGGTAGCCAAGAAGCCGCCACCAACTCGCAAAGTTTGGAGGCCGAAGTCTGAAGCGGCGGTTCAGACCAAAAAGCAGCAACTGCAGCCCCTGACAGTTCAACCTCCGGCGAACTCAAGGCAACTGCGCGCGCTAATTTGCGCATTGAGGTCCAAGAGCCCGCTGAGAATTCACGCCCAAAAAGGCATGTCTCAAGGCGCGTGACTCTTGAAAGTCCAAGGAAGGCAATTCTCCCTCAGAAGGAAACGTTATCATCTGATGATGATTACGTTATACCTGAGAAATTGTGCCAACACACGATAGGTTGCTCTGACTTTCAAACGGACGAGCTGTACTATCGTGCTGGGGGTACGAGCAAAGCCAGAAAGAGAAGTCCTCGAAGGCTAGAAACTCAGTGCCCTTGTTCAAAGCTCATTCGGGCGGTACTGTCTCAATGCAACTGCATCAAGGTAGTCTCCGAGAGAATTTCAGTGTTCGAAAGGCTCGGCACCGAAACGCCAAAACCAAGGTATAGGCGTTTCCGGCAAAGAAGAACGGTGGTTAAAGACGGAGAATTTCCGAGGGTCACCGCCAACATGACCAGCAAAGAGACATCGACACAGATTGATCTCAAATCGTTTCTGGAAGCGTCCCGGCGTGTAACCCGTCTGCAGTCCGGAGCCATCGCACGAGGAACTTATGGTAGGGTTCGGACAAGATTGCCTTCGGAAGATGAAGAATCGGATTCCTGCTCTGCTGTCGCATCGGACAATACAGTGTCCAGCGAAGGACAACCCCGCGAGTCATTTATGATAAGCGCGGAAGAAATGGCCAAGATGCTTGAAGACGCTTTGGCTAAACAGAAAGAAAGTTTCAAGTTTGAGATGCAGATGGCCATGCAGACTATGAGAGAGATGCATGAGCAACAAATTCAGGCACTGACGAACCAGCGAGGTGAACCAAGCCGCCGTAACCAGGTTGTTCAGGAAGAGGAGCACACGGATAGGGATGGAGCTCACAATGCCAATAACCCTCCCGTCAATGCAGGGGGTGGTAACGAGGATGCCAACGAAGATACAAGTGAAGACTTGAAGATCAAAGATCTCGAGAGCAAAATCAACACATTGATCTCCGCTCAAGAGACGAAGAAAA
Organism: Asparagus officinalis; assembly: GCF_001876935.1. NCBI lineage: Eukaryota > Viridiplantae > Streptophyta > Magnoliopsida > Asparagales > Asparagaceae > Asparagus > Asparagus officinalis. The sequence goes on from NW_017972282.1 coordinate 257,311, forward strand.
CAGGCATTCCCTGTCCATACCCAAGAGAGTGGGAATCGATCCCATATCCGGCGAAGTTCAATCTAATCAACTTCACGCCGTTCGATGGGAAGGGTTCCCCCACTCAGCATTTGATTTATTTCAAATCGCACCTGGGTATTATTTCCGGCAATGAGCCTCTGATCGTGCGGTCATTCGTCAGCACTCTTCGCGGAGCCGCCTTCGATTGGTATCGCCGCCTCAAGCCAGGAAGCGTAAATAGCTGGGATGACATGGAGACCAAGTTCCTTGCCAATTTCTTCGACGACGACACCGAGGTATCTATCGGATCGTTGCTCGATGAGAATCAGAAGGACGGGGAGTTAGTCGACACTTTCGTCAAAAGGTTCCGAAACAAAGCGATGAATTGTCGGGACCCGATCACCGAGGAATTCATTCTCCAGACCTGCCATAATAATCTGTCCTTAGACGTATTGGAAGCAATGGGGACAGCACCATCTGACACTTGGAAGGATCTGAAGGTCCGAGGGGAGCAGGCTGAGCGATTCCTTAGAAGGAAGAAGGCCGAAAGGAACCAACCGACGGTTAATCCTCTGAACTCAAACTTCGCCTCTCGTGGTAAGGGTAAGGCACCTGCAGCTACTGGTGGTGCTAATCAAGCGCCACAACAGCAATCTCGAAGGCAGCAAAAGACTTCGGGTCCGAGACTCCAAAAAGAGTACTCTTTCAAGGACGAAGACGTTCCAACCATCTTCGAATCCCTCCTTGAAGGTAACAAGATCAAGCTACCACCTATCACAAATCAGGAGGAAGCTGACAACACTACGGACCCAAAGTACTGTGCATACCACAGGAGGGTCGTTCATCCCACCAAGGATTGCTTTACTCTCAAGAATAGCATTCAGACCTTGGTTGAAGCCGGCGTCATAACGCTAAGGTAAGCCAATTGAGAACGGCAAAACTCCAAAGAGTATACGAGTATAAACTGTTTCTCAATCCTCCGACCGGTATAAGAGGTTAAACTACTCCCTGATACTCCAATAGGTATATGAGTCTAAACTGTTTCCCCACTTTTGACGGGAAGTTCCTGGAGAATATTAAGCTAATATTCTTAAGGATAACCCGGTTAGGTAACTGATAATAATGTCCGAACCAGTTCCGCAGAGGAAACTGGGGGTGGACGATTTATGTAACGGGAAGTTCCCAAAACCACATTTATGTAATGAATAAGAACTCTCATTCAAATTCTCACCGTGTCTGTGCACTCAACACCCTCTCTGTTAGAGTCTCGACATAAAATTCCCAATTGGTCAAACCTTCCTACAGTTAGGACCACAACCAAAATCTCCTCTCGATTCCTCCAATGAACGAGAGGTCCACTTTCAAATCGAGCGATCAAACCTTCCTACAGTTAGGATCGTCTCAAATCTCCCAATTGGTCAAACCTTCTTACAGTTAGGACCAAAGTCAAAATCCCCTCTCGATTCCTCCAATGAACGAGAGGTCCACCTTCAAATCAAGTGATCAAATCTTCCTACAGTTAGGATCACCTCAAACTCCTGCTTGGTCAAACCTTCCTACAGTTAAGACCAAAACAACAATCCACTCTCGATAAACGAGAAATTTGCCTTTAGTTCGGTAATCAAACCTTCTGACAGTTAGGAATATCAAAATTTTTCGATTCTCGGAGTGGAGGTCCCACTCCTAGTTTCATCTTTTCGGATTCTGGGGGTGGAGATCCCACCTCGAGTCTCCTTTCCAGCTAAAGATAGAAGATAAAATTCTTCTTCTTCAGTGTCGGGAGATAGAATATAAAATTCTTCCTCTCCCATTTCGGGTTCGTCTTTGCCCCAAGAGAAGACACGGCCTTTTTCAACTCCCAAAATCTGTGCTTCATAGGTATAGGAAGTTTATCCCGAATCCTAAGTAGGGATAAGTCTGTGCCTAACACGCGCTGCCGGTTTAGTCTTTTTCCGTACAAAAAGACACCAGAGTTCGATTCTGGGGTATTCTATCCTGAAACCTAAGCAGGGATAAGTCGGCGCTTAACCCGTGCCGCCGGTTAGTTCTTAACTGTTAAAAAGAACACCCATTCACATATTCAACATTGTGACAGGTTGTTATTAATAACACCAGAATCCATGTCTTACTCGCATGGGGAATTTCATCCTGAATCCTAAGAAAGGATATGCCGACGCCTAACACGCGTCGCCGGTTTAGTCTTTTACCGATTGAAAAAGACACCAGAATACCAGTCTGGGGTATTTTTATCCCGAAGCCTAAGTAGGGATAAGTCAGCGTCTAATACACGTTACCGGGTAGCCTATTCCCGTAACAATGGCGAAGCCTATGTTTCCTTTAGCACAACGTCACATGCGGAACGGATTTAGGCAATTCGCATGCTAGCCCGACTCAAACGGTAATCGGTAAAGGCTAATCAAATCCGTTGAAGGCTGGGATTAGCCAAAAATCCTAAAGTCAACGCCTAACACGCGTCGCCGGGTAGTCTATTCCCGTAAGAAAGACGAAGTCTACGTATTCAATATCGTAGCACTAAGAGCGTTAACTCTCTTAGCACAACGTCACATGCGGAACGGATTTAGACAATCCGCATGCTAGCCCGACTCAAACGGTAGTCGGTAAAGGCTAATCAAATCCGTTGATGGCTGAGGATTTGCCAAAAATTCTATAACTGCGAGTCATTGATGCATCAACTCCACTAGTTGGTCTCGTGACTCGAGCGTTGTGAGCAAAAATTCAACGTACGACGTTCGAAACCCTAGGGTCAACGCCGGTCAACGCGTAACCCTAGGTCAACGCCGATCAATGCGTTACAATAAAAAAATCAATACTCCTAAAAGTATACGAGTATAAACTGCTTCTTAATACTCCGAAAAGTATACGAGTATAAACTGCTTCTTACTACTCCGAAAAGTATACGAGTATAAACTGCTTCTTACTCCAATAAGGTATATGAGTATAAACTGTTCCCTATTTTTGGTTGAGAAGTTCCTGGAGAATACTTTTCATAAATATTCTTAAGGATAACTCAACAACACTACGCCGGACAACGCGTTGCAGATAAAGACTCGACGCCAACAATCGATAGTCAGCTAAAGATTAGAAAATCAGGAGTCGACTTCAAGTTTAAAATTCCGACAACGGTCAGACAATAAATGTAGCACCGGAACTCTCACAGACATTCGACAAAGCACCGAATAGCCTGGAGGATTGAAGGAATAAAGAACGGAAGTCATTCCAAAGTCCCGTTACACCGACTAAAGGTTGGGACGATCATATCCAAAGTATTCCAGACTCTTCTATAAAAGAACGAGACTGAAATACTTTAGAGGGGGTATCTGTAGGCATATAAAATTGCTTATAGGTCCCTTAGCTCAGCTCGGCACAAACAAACGAACCAACGAGGTGACGAGATCGACGAATCGCACGCAAGCAATGGAATACATCCATTCGTGTTCGGAATCAAGCCAAGTGTTGAAGAGTCAACGAGTCATCCAACCAAGGGCAGACTCGGACGAATCACGATCGAATCAAGATCAATTTCGGACTCGAACTCAGAAGCGGATTTACTGCCAAATCAGGAATCCATAAAAAAGATTGGAGCTTTGGGACTTCGGGGACTCACTCTTCCAGATCTGGTGCTCAGCGATCGTCAACGCCAAATAAGGCAGGTGTTCGAGAGGACCGGATCTCAGATCTACGCAGACGTACTCCGGATCTAAGCTTGGTCTTAGATCCCGAGACTTGGACGATTGTTTCCTTGGTGAATCAATCCTCCCCGGCTATTATTTCCTTCGTGGAATAATACCCGTCGTGCTGCTTAGATCTGATCGGATCTAGATCTCGCGGTGGTCCACGGATAAACCCCGGTGCAGGCAAAGAACCCACACAAAGCAAGAGACCGCAAAACAGGATCTTGCGATTCGTTTGACAAATAAGGAGAAAGTTGTAATTTTCTTTATTTCTTGTGTTATTTGATTTTCGTTGTAACCGGATCTAAAAAAAGACCGGATCTTTGTAATCGATAAACTATTACAAGAATTTGCAATGGAATCAATGATGAAGAAAACAACGATTTTTACCGCGAACACTTCCAATGAAATAAGGATCTCGCCAAGGTTCTTGTATTGCGATCGAGTCAGGACCATACACCGGATGCCCCCTTCACAGGATCTGATCGCTCTGATACCAACTTGATACGAGTCGCCGTGCGAACACCCTTTGGTCACGAAATTAATAAAAGGTGGGTTGAGAAGAAGACAACTAAAACACAAGAACAATTTCCTATGACGAAGGAAAATACCTTCTCTAGATTATAAAGAATCAATTATTACAAATCTCTCTCTCACAATCTCACTAGAATTGAGAACAACCTCTCAATTCTCTCTAAACCCTAATACAATGATTAGAATCTCTCTTAATTCCCTCTGATTGCTTAGAAACCCTAAAACAATCATTTATATAAGTCTACAAACGTGGATGGCAATCTGGTAAATAACCAAGCCTAAAACCAATAGGAATTTGTGTGAACAGAAACTCAACCAAACCAGGAAACCGTCGATGAGTCGACTCATGACTGAGATGAGTCGACTCATGACCTCATATGAGTCGACTCATAACTGATGAGTCGACTGGTCAGAGACTTTTGCTAACAGGGCTTGATTTCGTGAGTCGACTCATGACAGTCATGAGTCGACTCAACCTGATGAGTCGACTCATGTACATGTATGAGTCGACTCACGAGCTGAAAATTGGATTCTTCGAATCTGCTACTCGCCGTCTTGTTCCATGCTTCCTCCTACGTTCCATTGTACTGTTTTACACCCTTATTCTCATGTTATCATGAGAATTATCTATCCTCAAGCTCCCATGAGGATCGCTAAGCTCCCGAGGAGAAGATACACCTGTATCACTTTTTTACTTCTAACTCATATTTATGTTGATTGTAACTCACTTCATGTTAGTTCTAGTTCTAATTCATGTTAGTTCTAACTTAACTCACTTCATGTTAGTTCTAGTTCTAATTCATGTTAGTTCTAACTTAACTCACTAGAACTAACGCTTATATTAGAAATAACACTACCCTAATTCATGTTAGTTCTAACTTAACTCACTAGAACTAACGCTTATATTAGAAATAACACTACCTGAAAATTAGAACTAACATGACAACAACTAGAACTAACACAAAAACCACTAGAATTAATAGGGGCTCAACTAGAACTAACATACCACAATAACTAACGCTTATATTAGAAATAACAATAGCTGGAAATTAGAACTAACACGCTGCGATTGGCCCTTAACTTTTCTCTTTCCATTGAAACTAGAGAGCTCAATTTTTCAAAGTAGAGGTCTCACTTCTTAATCAAATAAGGACAAATAATTCTGTGTCTAGATATGTAATTTGATTTTATTTCATTATGGACATACCAACCTTAGGAGGAAGAGAGATGAAGGCTCTGACAAATTTTGTTAGGGAAATGCAATGTCAGAGGTTATATTTCCCTAATATTTGCGGACAAGATTTCATTCATTTACCAAATTTGTAAGAATGTCCTCTCTAATAGATGAAGTATCTCAATAGACTGGTGATCATTGAGGATGCATAGGATGCTTGCCGGTGAGTTCCAATTCAAAAAACTTGCTTAATGAACACGCTCCGGACTAATATCCAACATAAACATACATAGATGCATAACTTTGCATATCAGTCTAGCTCTTCAAAGCTTCCTTTCGTCAAACTTGTTTCCAGTCTCCCAACTTACACACAGTTTCAGCAAATGGCAGCGGACAGAACTAACATGTCAGCGAATAGAACTAATATAAGAACTAACATAAGAGATGACAGAACTAACATGAAAGCTGGTAGAACTAACAGTCCAGTCCTCAGAACTAACAGTCCAGCCTTTAGAACTAACAGTCCATCCCTTAGAACTAACAGTCTAGACTACTCAGCTCACAACCAGTTTTCAACAGCTTCACGATGTTGTTGTTTTTGCCGAAGGCGAACCTGTTGTGGTTTATGAAGATGGCGTCGAGGTCCTTGTCGAAGATGGCTCGGAGGGCACCTTGCCCTCGAACTCGTTGTACTTGATGTCAAGAAATTTCAGGGAGGAGAGTCAGAGGACGACCCAAGGAAACTTACCGGCGTACCGATTATTGCTCAGGTCGAGCTCGAAGAGCAACCTCATCCTCTCGAAGGTCTGAGGGATCGTGCCGCAGAACCTGTTAGAGTTTATGAAGAGAGTCAGGTCCCTCAAGAGGCCGAGCTCCTCGGGGAGGTACCCGGCGACGTCGCCAGCGTCGATGACCTCGATGGAACGGTTCGATTGTAGGGTGGGGCCGCGGTGGGTGCAGGGTTCATAGTTCTAATTTTCCTTGTCCCCCCTTTCAAATTCACATCTTCTTAGATTCTTTTGTCAACTTTAAATCACATTGTCTTCAATTTTTAGCTAAATGTCGATATGCCTAAAGATTTAATATGAGCTTCTGAATATTTCTGTTGTTAATCTCTTATACAGAACTCTGTCAATCACCAAATTACACAAGAAAAAGGTATTAAAGGAGAACAAAAACCATTGTTCAAGAATCCAAGGAGATCCCATTTCAATTAAATGAAAGAGAAAAAATACAAAAACTTAATATCGATTCCCTTCATAAATTACAAGAAAACTAGAGCACTATCTTGATTAAGATATTGATTTGGGTAAAGAGATTCTGTAACTCAGAAAGGGGAGAACGACGATGCCTTGGACCAAAGCTCTGGGCCCCGTCAGCTCGTGGGTCCCACAGGACCATGTTCTGCGTTTGTCATTGAACTCGCGTTCACGAGCTGTTTCCAAGATGACTCCCCGACCTCCAACTCCATGACCATCGTCCCGCCTTCACCTTCCATGGCCTCTGATGCGGCATAAACATGTACCAAAATGGTTGCAAGTGCACAACCGTGTCAAGTTATAGTATTTAAGATATCGATCCCACGAGGAAGGTGTTTTGTAGGAGAAAATATAAAATCGGTTCTTATGTTGTGTGCATGACAAAAAGGAGTGATAAGTGAATGTGATTGTGAAGAGATTGAGAGAGTGAAAGTGGTGTGTAAATAGGTGCAAAGTGTAAATGAGAGTGAGTATGAACAATAAGGTGAGAAGGAAAAATGAATAAAATCAAGAAACAAATAAAAAATTCAAGAATGAAGAACAAAATTCTAGAATAAAAGAAAATGCAAGAAATTAAAGATGGTGGATTCAATTATAGATATGGATAATCTAAAATTGAACCCACTTCTTAGAAAATGGTGATTCCCTAGAGGGTTCTAGCCTAAAGGCGAATCAAACAAAATAAAAATAAACAAAAAGAAAAACTAAACCCAAGAGGGTTCTAGCCTCAAGGTGAATAGTATAAGAAATTAAAATCTAACTACAAAATAAAGTGCAAAATCTAAACTACAAAATAAAATTGCAAGAATTAAATGCAAGAAAATAAATCTACTCTATAAGCATGAAATAAATCTAAGGCAAGAGGGTTCTAGCCTCTTGGCTATTTAACAAGAAAATAAAATCTAAACTACAAGCATAGAAATAAATCTACACTAATAAGCAATAAAAAGGAAATAAAAGAGAAAAAGGAAAGAAAATGCAAACCTCTAAATAATTCTTCATCTCCATCTTCATCATCCAACAAAGAGAAGAAATATTTAAAGTGGTGAAAAAATTATTATTATTAATTGCAACTAAAGTTACAATTTTGGAAGGCCTTCTCAATTAAGAGTAGCCCTCCTCTCCAAAAGGAGTTACAAAAATTTTCACACCTCTAACCCCTCACTCTCTACCCCTATTTATAGTAAACATCAGTGAATGAGAGCCATTGGATCAAACTTGAGCCCCAAGACAAGCAAAATCAGCCATTGACGCGCGCTACAGTAATCTGGTATCGATGCAGGCATCGATGCAGGTATCGATGCCAGCATCGATGCCCACATCGATGCCAACATCGATACTCATTATTTCCAAATTCTGATTTCACGGATAGCTTCGTCTCGTCGAGATAGGCGATTTTCATATATTATATGTTAAATTCCGCCTTCCGGATTAGGAGATATCGTCGTTTCTTTGTGGCCAACCATTTTGAATATGATTTCTTTTCATATTGGATTTTTGATTTTCTCCGGCTTCTACAGGCTACTCGGCTTGATTCTGGACTTTTGGATAATTTGGAAATTGATTTTCCAATGTGCTTCTTTGCTTCATTTCTTCATTTAATCAATGGGTTTTTGTTGAGAGATGAGAGTTTGAGATTTATTCTTCATTAACCTGCAATTAAAAGATAAAAATAATTATTAGTGGTATATTTATTCATATAAAATAGATAATGAGGGTATAAAACTGTAATAAAATATGATTATCAGAAAACCCGGTTCATCAAGTCCATGAATACCACGGGTGCATTGGTCAACCCAAATGGCAATAAAATGTGATCATCAAATACCCCCACACCTAAACTTTTGCTAGTCCTCTAGCAAAGAAAATAAAAAGAAATTCCTAACTCATTTTCACAGGAATCGCGGTTGTATTTAGCGCATACAACAAGCCTTTAAACCCCTAGGTTACCCTAGTGGACGAGTTGTAGTCTCGTGAGGGTTTGGAGTGAATATACCCACAAAATTCGGTCAACTTGCCAAATTAAAGAAGTCAGTAAATAACTAAATTCACTTGATAACTTTTAGATAATCTAATTGGAGCCAGTTATCACTCAAGAAAACATTTTTATATATAACTCTAAGGTATATTTTTAAGAAAATCTTCTCATTGTAGCAATACAAAACCAAGCCAAACTTAGAAATTTAATTTAAAAGTTTTGAAAAGAACATGCTAACTCTTTGTTTTAAATAATTTTCAAGTTGCTTGATTTAAAATATTTTCCAAGATCATATATACAACTATAAAACATTTATTAATTTTTTTTTAAACTCTTAAATCCTTGGTGATTTTTTCTACTTTAACGGGCTTTCTAAGTGACCATTTAACGAGTTTTGGGCCAATGGATCCTAACCTAAATGGGCTTAGGTCATTAAGTATGGAAATACTCCTTGGGCTTAATTACTCGGTCAGCTTAGGCTTTATAAGATAGAATCACCTTGAATTCAAGAGGTTTTTTTTTTTTTTGGTGCCCATTTTTCGCACTCTTCTTTTGCAAATTTTTTTTATATGTATATATATTTTGAAAATATGTAAATCAAGACACTTTGAAAAAATTATTTTCAACTCTAAGTTAAGCATGCAAAAATTTCATTATTTTAAATAAAAGTCCAAGTTAAGGCTTAAGTAAAGTATACTACTTTGAAAATCATTTCTTAAAAAATTTATTTAGAGTTATCATAAAAAGTAAACTTAAGTAAATAACTAACTAGGAATTAGAAAATTTCAAATTTATCAAATAATTCAATTATTACATAACTCTATTAATTTGGTAAGTGACGATATTTTTATAAATTTTTTTTAAAGAAAAAGGGGAAAAAATAAAAAAATAACTAATTCTCACCCCCACACCTAAATTTTGCATTGTCCTCAATGCAAACTCTATGATGCATAAAGTAAAGCAGATAAGAAGTGAAGCACTTACATTTGGTCCGCTGATAAAAATCTGCAATTACCTTTGGTCTGAGGAGGATGAAAACAAAAATTTATTCTTCTTTCTTTTTTTTCTCTTTTTTCTTTTTTAACAACTGAACAAGAAACTCTCAAATGAGAGAAGAATAAATTCTTTTTATTATTCTGAAATAAACAAAATAAACAATGTAGAATGAAATATTCAACATGAAGAGTTCCTGTTCTACATTGAATCCTACCTTATTGTTGAAAATTCTTCCCCGGATTTTAAACAAATTCAGAATGATATAATCAATAATGTGTTGAAAGTCTAAGCATTCCGGGGTGTTCATTGATTTTTGTGGCAATGGAAGATAGGTATTATTGGTGTCATGCATATTGGACTTAGATTCTTGATTTGTGAGTGTTTGTTCTCTAACAACCAATTTTTGTTTAACAATTTTTTCAACCTCAATATTCATGGTTGATGTGTAAAAATTTGGTTGTTGTTTATTTTCCAAAAATCTTAGTTCATCAAGAAAGAGTTTTTCAAAATTCAGTTCAAAGCAGCAATTGTTTAACACAGTTTCTTTATTTTGACAAACCTGATCTGCTTCTCCTAATATTTTTAGCTCCTCACCGAAAATTTCCTCAAAACTTAGATCTGACTCTTCTTCTTCTTCCCTCGGTCTTTCCTGAATTGAATTATCAGGGGAAGAATGAATTGGAACAAGAATTTGGCTTAAAGGTGTTCTTTCCTGATTATCGACCTGTTTTCCTGACTGTAGTGCATTCATTTGAGTGTCCTTAGGATTGACCACGGGTTGACTCAGAATTTCTCCTTCCTCTACTTCACTTATGGCACTAGCTAGTTGATCAATATGGGTTTCTAATCTAGCTAGGGCTTGAGTGTTAGAGTTAAGTATGAGTTCGGTTGATTGCATAAAGGAGTTCATCGTGTAGGATGTTTGAGTTAACATATCCGTGGCTAGTGTGGAGGCCTTAATAATGATTTCAAAACCTTTTTCCAAAAAATTGAGACGTTCATCATGATCTGTATCAAGAGGAGTGTGAGTTACAACTTGATGATGAGGAGACTGATTTTGATGTGACAGATTGGGTTGTTGAAATTGTGGATGAGAATTGAAAGGAACTGTGTTTTCCCTAGGAAAATGTTGGGTCAAAGAGGGAGTGAAGTTTTGAGTTCCAGAGTGGTTTTCCTGATTCCATGCAATGTTTGTGTAACTTGCCCAACCTGGGTTGTAGGTTGGAAAAAATGGATCATTTACCGAATACTGATATGGACTCTCTACAAACTCCCGGACTTCATTGGAAATTTCAATCCTATTGGGATAACATAAATTTTGAAAAACTTGTGGATTAGCCATTTGTTCAAAATGAATTTGTTGATGTGTATTGTCCCTAATCCACGTTTTGCATGCACCAAAAACAATTACTTTTTATATAATTTTTTTTTGTTTTGGAAAAATAAAAGTTAGTTTTTTTTGAAGAAAAAGGAAAAACAAATAAAAAACAATCAGAAAGGGTGATGAAATCCCTCACCTTATCTTGATTATAGGGTTTTGCCCTTAAAAATATTTTGAAGTGTGTGCCAAATCAAGATGCTCAAATCACTTGGTGAATTCCTACTAACTATATGAAATGCAACCCTATGAATTAAAAGCAACTAAAAAGGATGGGAAAAAAAATATTTTTCTTTTTTTTTTTAATTAGGGTTAACAATCAAACAAATGAGAAGGAGGGAATATGTTTGAATTTATTATCTTGTTAGTAAATGTCAAAGTGGAGGATGAATTTTATTATGGTCAACGGGAAATAAAATCTTCTTTTTTTTAAGATCCTAATTGTCACTAATTGTGAGAAACTAACTAAAGGTGTGGAATTGAAAATATAAGGAAGAAGACTTACCACAAGCGAATATCCAATTCCTCAATCTCCAATTCTTGATCTTTAATCTCCAATAGTTCTTTCACAATAAACACACAAGTTAAAGAACCAAAATAATTAAAACCTACTTAAGCACCTTCCCCGGCAACGGCGCCAAAAACTTGATGCGGCATAAACATGTACCAAAAAGGTTGCAAGTGCACAACCGTGTCAAGTTATAGTATTTAAGATATCGATCCCACGAGGAAGGTGTTTGTAGGAGAAAATATAAAATCGGTTCTTATGTTGTGTGCGTGACAAGTAGGAGTGATAAGTGAATGTGATTGTGGAGAGATAGAGAGAGTGGAAGTGATAGTGTGTAAATCGGCACGAGATATAAGTGAGAGTGGATGTGACAAAGAATGAATATGATCAATAAGGCAAGAAGGAAAAGGAAAATAAAAATCAAGAATAAAGAAAATAAAATTCAAGAATAAAAGAAAATGCAAGAAATTAAAGATGGTGGATTCAATTATAGATATGGGTAATCTACAATTGAACCCACTTCTTAGAAAAGGGTGATTCCCTAGAGGGTTCTAGCCTAAAGGCGAATCAAACAAAATAAAAATAAACAAAAAGAAAAACTAAACCCAAGAGGGTTCTAGCCTCAAGGTGAATAGTATAAGAAATTAAAATCTAACTACAAAATAAAGTGCAAAATCTAAACTACAAAATAAAATTGCAAGAATTAAATGCAAGAAATTAAATCTATTCTATTTTGTTGTAATCATTTGATTATTAGTTTGTAATAAGCTTTCTTATAAATACAAATGAAATTCCCTTTTTCGGGAAATCAAATATTCACCCTACACTCTTCATCTCCATCCTCATCATTCAACAAGAGGAGAAAGAACAAATTTAAAGAGGAAAAAATTATTTTTATTAATTGCAACTAAAGTTACAATTTTTGGAAGGCCTTATCAGTTAAGAGTAGCCCTCCTCTCCAAAAGGAGTTTACAAAATTTTTACACCTCTAACCCCTCACTCTCTACCCCTATTTATAGTAATCTTCAATGAATATGAGCCATTGGATTTGTCTTGAGCCCCAAGCAACAATCTCCACCTTTGAATTTGTTTTTTGCTCTTCTCTAGCCCAAACATAGGAGGCCCAATTGCTTTTCAAAAATAAATGAAAATCAGTCAAGTCTGCAGCTCCCAAGTGAAGTCCGGTCCATTTAAATTTCGGCCCAATTGCATTTCATTTGATAATCTGCAGCAGGTTCGGTCTTTGATCTTTAGCAATCAAAATTAAAAAGCAAGTCCGGAGCTTGATTTTCCAAACAAATGTTACTACAGGTCCGGTCCATGAAAGAAGCAGCAAGGTCCGGTCATTGGAATTTCATGCATTTGATTTTTCAAAACAAAATGAAGCCCAATTGAAGCAACACCGGCCCAACTTTGATTTTGTAAAATTCCAAGCAAGTTCGGCCCATTTATGAAATAAAATCCGACCTTCATGATATGCAGCAGTCCGGTCTCACAACATGACTCACTTGATAAAAAAATGCAAATAAGTCCATTTTATTTGATTAATTTCTTAGCCCATGTCCGGTCCAACAAGCAATCTGGCCCCAAATGGAAATTTCCATTTGATTTTCACGAACTAACAAAAACTGCAGCAAGTCTCAAAGTCCACTTGTGTTAAAATCCACATTTTTACATTCAAGTCCCTTTCATTCCAACTTTGCATAAAAATCCAATCTTGTTTGCATCCGGTCTTGTTTCCCTTGTGTAATCTTTTTGCTTTGGGCCTTCACAAATTTGAAAATTTCACTTTGGCTTCTTGAATCATTTCTTCATTTAATCAATGGGTTTTTGTTGAGAGATGGGAAGTTGAGATTTATTCTTTATTAACCTGTAATTAAAGATAAAAACAGTTATTAGTGGTATATTTATTCATATAGAATAGATAATGAGGGTATAAAATTGTAATAAAATGTGATCATCAGCCTCCCCAGGTCATGATCATTTTCAGTGGTCATGACGGAAGTGAGAGAGAAGGAGAAGTTAAGAGATAGAGGAGGAGAGAGAGAGATGGGATGGGGTTAAAGGGATGGGCGCAGTTACCAAGCTCAATCAAATCAAAGGGTAAAAGAGAGAGATGGGATGGGGTTAAAGGGATGGGCGCAGTTACCAAGCTCAATCAAATCAAAGGGTAAATTCGTAACTTTTGTTGGGCTTTTCTCAGGGTCTGGCGCAGTTACCAAGCTCAATCAAATCAAAGGGTAAATTCGTAACTTTTGTTGGGCTTTTCTCAGGGTCTGATACTTTAGGGTCTTAACACAAATACAGTGTGTATTATGGGCTTATATACATGGGTCAGAATACAATGGGGCGGGTCACATGAACTTTCTACTTTTGGGGCCTGGACACATTTTTCCCTAAACCAAAGGCCAAAATGTGTGTATATATATATATATATATATATATATACATAGAAACCA
>NW_017972282.1:271402-276446 GCF_001876935.1 Asparagus officinalis
AAATCTTTAATATTTGCAAATTTATTCATTGTCTACAAATTTATTCATTATTTACAAAATTATCATTTAATTATCTCTTATTAGATTTATCTACCCCTTAATTTAACAATATTTATTTCTAAATAGAAAACTATCAGCATTTTCCAATAGTTTTTAGTATGTTCAGAACAATTTTCCATTTGGAAACTAAAATTATTCAGTGGGAGGGGTAGGAAAAACTCAATATAAAAGAATTGAGGGGTAATTTTTTTACAATTATCAATATTTGAAGAATAATTTTGAATATATAAAAGATTTGAGGGGTATATATGCAATAAAACCTTTGTAGAAACCACATTTGATTATCAAATTATATGTAAATCTTCTTTGAAGATCCTTTTTTTTTCCATCAACCATCTAGGCTCACTTTTAGCTAAAGTTTTTGTTTCCAATTTTGTTGTAATAATTAATTGTTAATATACAAGTATATTAGAGAGATGATTCTTAATTGAGGTTAGATAGTGTCAATTACCGAAAAAACTTAAATGAAAAGTGGACTTAGATGTTTGATTGCAACAAAAAGTTCCTTAAAGCCAGTGCCAAATTTAGGATTTTCGAAAAGTGGTGTCACTACATGATTAACGATCAAAATATTACAATTGTTTTCAATGATTTTTCATATTTTGTAAAAAAATACATAATCACATCATTAATAACACTATCAAATACATCATTTTTAATATATTTTACTACTCATAAGTTCCAAATATATCGTTCTCGATATGCGTCACTAATCATGGGTTTTCCTGTTTGGAGCTTGTTATGGTGTTCCTATTTCGTCAAAGTAATGGACAAGTATACACCTACGTGTTATGCCTCAATCAACTTGGCAGCCAATGACCGATAGGCAAGACAACTAAGCCGACTTGTCGAGTCAATATTCCTCCATGTCAACTCGAAAGGCGGTAGTTGTCTCCCCTTTTGTCGAAGATGACTCGTCACGAGTCCGCCCGACCACTGGCCAGATGCCTTCGACGTCGGCTCGAAAGGCATTACTTCTCAGAAAAGCTGAAGGACAACGTCTGCCTCAAGCCTATTCTCTTTGGCAACGTGTAAATATCGCATTTAATGCATGTCAGGCGCATCATGCCTCTAGCCCCGATAGCCTTAATGACTCATCGGACTACATGGGCACTGTCATGCCAGCAATCACTTCTTATTTAATGTCGAAGTGATTCATCCCCCACTCGCCAGCCAGCACCTATAAAGCAAGTACTGACACAGCCACCAGCCTACACTTCACCACCGCCATCCTGTGCTCGGCCGAAGTGACCAATCTACCCTTATACCCTAGGTATAAATACATGTACTATTATACCTTACAAGAGGGATTTTTTAGGGGATTCTAATCTAGATCTTGATTTACAAATCTGATCTTTTAGAATTCACATTACACACAAGAACTCTCCCGGTTCCTATTTTACCTCACTCAAGTTCATCATCTAACTTAATCGTCGGAAGTACAATAGGGGAACCAAACTCCTTCCTCTCACAAGCTTCTACTTGTGCAGATTCATCTACCATGTTCAAAAAACCAAACATAAAGTCAGGAAAAAAACAGCCCTTCATCCATCCCTGATAAACTCATCCTGACATGGATACATATTGACTATGTGAACACTTAACATCAACAGTTTGATTCCCACCGTGAGGCCTTCTTTTCTCTTTGGAGAAAACAAGATTGGTTTTTCAGTTTTACACTATAGACCACATCAAGGCTTTGTTACTCGAACTCAGCTTGGAAGAGCTCCATGAGAACACATGTAGAAATCAACACAATCGTGTTTTTCTACATTAGTAACCATTTTGGAAGCTTTAGCAACCATTTTGGAAGCATTAGCAATCATTTTGGGAGTATTTATCAGCTAGTCATCTATATAATGAAGGAGCTCCCGTTATGTTCAATGGATTCCTCAAGATGGAGATCTTGTTTATCTTTTTAGAGAGAACCACCCCAGCTAGCATCATGTTGTCTTTTTTAGAGAGAACAACTCCGGCTTCTTGATGGCCAATTCATGAGAATAGTAGGAGAGTGTTTCCTTCTTTGCTAGGATAGCCTCTTTTCTAGAAACTTTAGCTTTAAAAATCGAGTGGAGGAGTTACCTAGCTTCCTCTGGTAGTACAGCATGACCCACAAGAACTCGATCGGGAAAACTCCATTCAAGCTAGCTTACGGCGCCAAAGCAGTCACTCCTATCGAAGTCGGTATGCCAGCCATCCGACTACGACACTTTGCTGAGGACGTGAACTAAACAGAACTTTGAGTTGATCTCGACCTCCTATACAAGACCCAAGAGAAAGCGCTCCAGACTCACGTCACTAATTAGTAACGAATCGCTCGCTACTACAGCAGCAAGATCCGACAGAGGAGATTCAATGCTGTCGACCTCGTCCTACGCAAAGCTACTTTCGATAAAGACACTCAGAGAGACAAGCTAGCACCCAACTGGGAAGGCCCCTACACAGTACTAGAAGAACTTCAAGCCGACACCTATTGACTAAGGACTCCAAATAGGAGAGTCCTCCAGCATCCCTGGATTATCGAGCACTTACGGTGATATTCAATAATTGCATAAATTTATTTTAATATTAATGAAATTTTTATTGAAATTGACTTGACTCCTGTCTTGCACAACCATTGTGCCAAATCTATACAGGAATTCTAAGCCTTTGGTGTCTTTTTAGGAATAAACCCAAGGCATTCACCATATGGTCAATTCCGACAATCGCCTCTCGGACATCATAGCTATATTGAAGCCCCTGGTGTCTACGTAAATCCTGGGCACCTAACCTCCGGATTGTCATTTTGTCTCACGGCCCTTACGGTAGTTCTCCTTAGGGAGAAAGACCTAGTTGACTTCTGCAAGTCCTTAGCACAACCTTAGGGTTGTTAAAGACCTTGTCAACTTTAGTAAGTTTTAGGCACTCAACTTTGATTGAATTCTAAGCCATTGATACCTTTTTAGGAATAAACCTAAGACATTCACTATATGGTCGACTCCCACAATCGGCTCTCGGCCATCATGGCCATATTGAAGCCCCAGGCATCTACGTAAGTCCTAAGCACCCAACCTTTGGGTTGTTATTTTGCCTCACGGTCCTTACGGCGGCCCTCTTAGGGAAAAAACCTTGTTGACTTCTGCAAGTCCTAGGCATAGCCTTAGGGTTGTTAAAAACCTAGTCGACTCCTATAAGTCCTAGGCATAACCTCTGAGTTGTCCCCAGGCGTCTACGTAAGTTCTTGGCACCTAACCTCCGTGTTGTCACTCTACCAAAAAGCCCCTAGTGCCACCATAGGTAAACCCAAGGCATGAAGTTCAATTATTTGGTTGTCTTCGATAGAAGATTTAGGCATTCCAACTTGCTAGTTCTCGTCGACAAAAGACCTAGACATCTCGCCCATAAGCAGCGTGCGATGATCCAGTCGTCTTGACCTCTCAACATTCAGGTTGACATAAAGCGGCCGACTCACAGCAATCAACACTTTGGTTCTCTCAATCAGAACAAAACAACAAGCTAGGAAAGCAAAAGCAAGGAATAATTGAAAGCATACCCTAGTATGAGAGCAAAATTGATCATTATTTCGACAAAGTTTGTTATAAGATTTATTACAATATCCATGTCTATTTACAACAATGCATGTTGATATATATAAAAGAAGAAAGAAGATACAAGCTATTAGATCTCTCGGCCAGATCCGGTAGTCGGGCTTAGGAGGTCCTCGATGATGGCGGCAGAGTTACCAGGAGCTTCAGCGGCAGGCCTTGTAGAGTTAGCAGAGACCCTAGCACCAGCAACAAAAGAGAAAGCGGGAGGGTCTTCTTCAAGATCTTCCCCTGACTCGTCATCCCTATCGTCCAACACCAGATTTAACCCCACTCCACTCACCTAGATCTCCTTTAGGCGATCAAGGCAGCAAGAAACTCGAGCGGGGTAAAGGCGATCAAGCACGGGACGAGAGCCAGAGGGAGCAACGAGGCCAGATTGTCGATGCCAGCCTTGTAAGCCAAGGCTACCTCAGTTTTACCTAAGGGGCCATAATGCCAGTCATCGATAATCTTCTTCCTATGTTGCTCCGAGTCCAAGTGAACAAGCCAACCCTCTAAGTCCTTAACAATCGTCGTGGATGAATGATAAGTCGATAACTCCTCCTCGAGGTTCTACCTTAGTTGTTCGACCGAGAGACGGTTCGATTGCACATCTTCCTTAGCTGCTACCGTCAGTCGCCTCTCGGACTCGACTTCCCTGACCAAAGCAGTTATTTGGCCATCCCGCTTGGACAGCCCTTGCTGCAATTGGCTGACCTCTTCCTTCAGCTGGGACACTTCTCTTTGGAGCTCCTCAATGGAGCCCAAGTGCTTGGAGCACTAGATCCTATACCCCTTAAGGAGCCTTTCTTTTTCATCCAGCTCCTGGCGCCAAGCAACCTCCCTGCTGTTCATCTCGGCCTCCAAGGCAGTGACCCTCTTTTCTGCCTCTTCCTTGGTCAACTTCTCCTGGGCCAACTCTGCATGTCACTCCTGTACGGACTCATGCATGTACACGAACCGGTCGAACAGCTCCAGCTCGAGTAAAACCCCCCGGACCAAGTAGGTCTTGAGGGCCAAATGCATACCAACACTTGGCATAACCCACAAGATCCTCTTGTCCTTTAGAAGGGAAAACTAGCATACATCATCCATCGAGGCGGATAAAGACCCCATGATCGAAGTCTCCACATTGAGGGGCACCTCCAGGACAAACCTGTCACTCTTGGGAAATTCATCCCTGGGTAAGCAGGAGGCTAGTGGCTCTCCTACTAGCATGGTCCTTGCCCTCTCCCAAGACCGGCGAGTAAGCTCTCGAGTCCCATGGCGGAACGGCTAGAACCACCTTTGCACCTCGCTGATCTCATCAGCCTCAGATTCTCGTGGAGGCGCTGCTGGCTCTTTAGCACCTCCGAACATCCCGACATGCTCCTTGCTTGGCCTGCGGGATGGTTCGATCGTAGAGCTCGGCCTAACTA